>NC_134688.1:446493029-446738029 GCF_050947455.1 Rhinoderma darwinii | reverse complement strand
AACGCGTTTCAACGCCGAACTGGCGTTTTCGTCAGGCATGTGGAATACAGAAGAAAAGGGGACACGTATATATACACAAAGAAGGGGTCATCTGATTGGAGCCCATTCAGACTGGACAAAAAAACCGCCAAAAATTCAAGAAGGTCAAAGTTCAAAAGGTGCAATCAATTCTAATGACATTTCATAGTAAATACACAGTAAAACACAGTAAGAACAATAGGAAAGGTAAAAGGTGTGTTGTCTCTGTAGGGAACTCTCAGTTTATTCATGAAATAAAAGATGTGTGTAAAAGATATATATATCTCGGGTGATAAAAACATTGTCGGGTGATAAAAACATTATATGTGCGAGACGGCAATGTTTTGTTATTGCAAGGTAAGCTGATAATGTCAGAAGGGAAATAAATGGTGAGCAAGTACTGAATGTTTTGTTTTAGGTGGTTTGTTTATTTCTTTTATTTCAATCGTGGGATTAGAATGTGAGAAGTTTCGTGTGTGGATTGGGTTTGTTACCGGTTGTCAAGGAGACCACCTACGCTACGGTGGCCGATGCGGTCCAAAATGAGATGGAACGCACGGTGAAACGCAAAACGCCAGGGAAAGCCGGTCTTATGCAGCAAGAACAGTAGGACGGGAGAGGAGAATGTGTTGTCGAGAAGGGATCGGTAAATGATGAAACATAATGTGAGTAAAGAAATCTAATGCTTTCAATGACACAGTGTAACGGTAGTTTGTTTCAATGTTTGTTTTAATAATTAATTTTAATAATTAGAAAAGGTTTACGTCTCTTGGGACAGATGGAGGGTTATGGGGGGGGAGGGGTTGTGGGGGGGGGTTTTTTGAAGTTGACATAAATGAGTGTTCATGGGGGCAATGTTAAAAAGGTGGTTTCTTGCCTGGATGGACAATGCATACCGTATATATTGTATTAATATTAATATTGACTCTTATGGTTGCTGCGAGGGGAGGAAGCCCTAACAGCAAAAATTGCAGTTTAGGGCATGAAAATGGGGGGGGGGGGGGGGGAGGGGGTGGTTGCTGTTGGTTGGAAATACGGCAACAAATTGTGTCTGCCGGGTCTCGTAGTTACATACTTGGATCGTTGTACTGTACCGTATTTTTGGAGAGATTCAAGGTATCCCGAGGTATGTCTGAGGGATGTTTGAGAGTTAGTCTAAAGATGACTCTGTGATGTCATTTAGACCAAATGGGTGTAGTGTGTTCATTTTAAAAATCCAGAAATTTTCTCTTTGTTTTAATTTGTTAAATCTGTTAGGGACGTCGGGGTGAATGTGTTCAATGGGTGTTACTGTAATTTTATTGGCCTTGCATTCGTGTGTCTGAGAAAAATGACGAGATACACTATGTTTGAGGTACCCAGTGTTAATGTTGAAACGGTGATTATTGACTCGGGTTCTTAAGCATTGGGTGGTTCTACCAATATACTGTAGTTGGCACGGGCATTCTAAGAGGTAAATGACATATGAGCTGCCGCAGTTTAGGAGTGTTTGAATAGTGAATGTCTCGTTAGTGACAGTGGAAGTGTAGTTGTATTTTTTGTGGCTTATGGAGTTACAGCAAAGGCAACGTGAATGTCCACATTTGAAAGAGCCTTTGAGGTTAGAAAGAAAATTTGTATGTGTTGTCAGATGTTTCTTTGTTCTGCTTGGAGCAAGTATATTTTTGAGGGTTAGGGAGCGTCTGAATGTAATATTAGGTTTGTCTGATAGTGTGTCTTTTAAGTGCGGGTCATTTTTTAGGATGTGCCAATGTTTGGAGAGAATGTTTCTGATCATTTTGTTGCCTCTATTGTAGGTGGTGATGAAGTTGATATTGGAGTTACTAGGGCCAGACTTGGGTTTCACCGTGGGGGGATTTAGACAGGAATTTTGTGTGAGTGCAGAGGCTTTGGATTTAGCACCTTTTATAAGATTTATTGGAAAGTATTTGTCTTTGAATCTTTTTTCTAGAATTGCGCATTCTTTGTTGAAATCCGTATCTGTGCTGCAGTTCTTCCTAATTCTCCTAAATTGGCCAAAAGGGATGTTTTTGAGCCAGGGGCGGTGGTGGGCGCTTCTGAAATCGATATAACTATTGACGTCTACTAGTTTAAAGTGAGTACTTGTCGTGAATTTGTTGTTATCATTGTCGTACTTGATGGTGAGATCCAGAAAATCTATGGAGGTGGGGGAAAAGGTGTGAGTGAATGATAGGTCGTAGTTATTATTGTTTAGGGTTCCCATGAAGCGAGCGGCTTCCTCTTCAGTGCCTTTCCATACTATAAACAGGTCGTCAATGTACCGTTTGTAAAGTAATATGTTGTTTTTATAGGGGTGTTCACCGTTTATGTGTATTTTTTCGAAAGATCCCATGTAGAGATTGGCGTAGGAGGGTGCAAAACGGGTGCCCATAGCACAGCCTTTGATCTGGTGGTAAAAATTATTGTTAAAGCTGAAGATGTTGTGTTTGAGGATGAAATCGATGCAGTTGGTTAGAAAATCTAACTGGGATTCGGGGATTGTGTTGGTGGATGAGAGGAAAGAATGGGCTACTTCAATGCCTTTATTATGAGGAATGTTACTATACAATGTGGTAACGTCTGCTGTTAGGAAACTGATTGGGGATGTTGAACGGTCAAAATTTAGGTCATTTAGATCTCTAATTAGTTGTGTGGAATCTCTGAGGTAGGATGGTAGGGTTAAGACAAATGGTTGGAGATGAAGATCAATGAAGTGTGAAAGGTTGCTTGTGAGGGAGTCTATTCCCGAGATGATAGGGCGTCCGGGCGGATCGATTAATGATTTGTGGATTTTAGGAAGGTGGTAAATGAAGGGCATGTTCGGGAATGGGACGGTTAGAAAACGTTTCTCTTTTTTATTTATCAGTCCTGATTTGGCAGCTGACTTAATAAGGTCTTTATATTATACTCCGATACCGGGAGCATCCCACCACCAATTCCTGGTGCTGTCCACCGGAGTTCCCTGGTTGGAAAGTCGTCTCCTGCACTGGCAGCCGCTACTTTGGATCTACCACATCTCTAATTTACCCCTTGGAACACCATACAAGCGTTCGGGACCTACAAACCACGATGCTGGATTTTACCAACGAAAGGAACTTACTTCGCGAACGGCTCATCCGTGAAACCATTGGGATTGACACCCTGCCAGGACACTCTCACATAGTGAGTAACAATTCATCACTTGAAGAAACTCAAAGGATGACTGACTTATACCTATCGTTGGAAGACCTCTTAAAAAAGGAGGCCCTGCAGAACATCGATTGTCAGTTTTTATCATTGTATATTTCTGGTAACATCACCCCTAGAGGACTAAGGTTACTTATCACTAACCCTTACCCCACAGACCTCACTTTCAGCACTGACTGGAAGTCTTTCATAGATAAATGCCATCTAGGTTTCCTAGAAAGGTTGCACGCTAAACGCACCATGCTAATTAGAGATCTAAATGACCTAAATTTTGACCGTTCAACATCCCCAATCAGTTTCCTAACAGCAGACGTTACCACATTGTATAGTAACATTCCTCATAATAAAGGCATTGAAGTAGCCCATTCTTTCCTCTCATCCACCAACACAATCCCCGAATCCCAGTTAGATTTTCTAACCAACTGCATCGATTTCATCCTCAAACACAACATCTTCAGCTTTAACAATAATTTTTACCACCAGATCAAAGGCTGTGCTATGGGCACCCGTTTTGCACCCTCCTACGCCAATCTCTACATGGGATCTTTCGAAAAAATACACATAAACGGTGAACACCCCTATAAAAACAACATATTACTTTACAAACGGTACATTGACGACCTGTTTATAGTATGGAAAGGCACTGAAGAGGAAGCCGCTCGCTTCATGGGAACCCTAAACAATAATAACTACGACCTATCATTCACTCACACCTTTTCCCCCACCTCCATAGATTTTCTGGATCTCACCATCAAGTACGACAATGATAACAACAAATTCACGACAAGTACTCACTTTAAACTAGTAGACGTCAATAGTTATATCGATTTCAGAAGCGCCCACCACCGCCCCTGGCTCAAAAACATCCCTTTTGGCCAATTTAGGAGAATTAGGAAGAACTGCAGCACAGATACGGATTTCAACAAAGAATGCGCAATTCTAGAAAAAAGATTCAAAGACAAATACTTTCCAATAAATCTTATAAAAGGTGCTAAATCCAAAGCCTCTGCACTCACACAAAATTCCTGTCTAAATCCCCCCACGGTGAAACCCAAGTCTGGCCCTAGTAACTCCAATATCAACTTCATCACCACCTACAATAGAGGCAACAAAATGATCAGAAACATTCTCTCCAAACATTGGCACATCCTAAAAAATGACCCGCACTTAAAAGACACACTATCAGACAAACCTAATATTACATTCAGACGCTCCCTAACCCTCAAAAATATACTTGCTCCAAGCAGAACAAAGAAACATCTGACAACACATACAAATTTTCTTTCTAACCTCAAAGGCTCTTTCAAATGTGGACATTCACGTTGCCTTTGCTGTAACTCCATAAGCCACAAAAAATACAACTACACTTCCACTGTCACTAACGAGACATTCACTATTCAAACACTCCTAAACTGCGGCAGCTCATATGTCATTTACCTCTTAGAATGCCCGTGCCAACTACAGTATATTGGTAGAACCACCCAATGCTTAAGAACCCGAGTCAATAATCACCGTTTCAACATTAACACTGGGTACCTCAAACATAGTGTATCTCGTCATTTTTCTCAGACACACGAATGCAAGGCCAATAAAATTACAGTAACACCCATTGAACACATTCACCCCGACGTCCCTAACAGATTTAACAAATTAAAACAAAGAGAAAATTTCTGGATTTTTAAAATGAACACACTACACCCATTTGGTCTAAATGACATCACAGAGTCATCTTTAGACTAACTCTCAAACATCCCTCAGACATACCTCGGGATACCTTGAATCTCTCCAAAAATACGGTACAGTACAACGATCCAAGTATGTAACTACGAGACCCGGCAGACACAATTTGTTGCCGTATTTCCAACCAACAGCAACCACCCCCTCCCCCCCCCCCCCCATTTTCATGCCCTAAACTGCAATTTTTGCTGTTAGGGCTTCCTCCCCTCGCAGCAACCATAAGAGTCAATATTAATATTAATACAATATATACGGTATGCATTGTCCATCCAGGCAAGAAACCACCTTTTTAACATTGCCCCCATGAACACTCTTTTATGTCAACTTCAAAAAACCCCCCCCCACAACCCCCCCCCCCCCCCCCCCCCATAACCCTCCATCTGTCCCAAGAGACGTAAACCTTTTCTAATTATTAAAATTCATTATTAAAACAAACATTGAAACAAACTACCGTTACACTGTGTCATTGAAAGCATTAGATTTCTTTACTCACATTATGTTTCATCATTTACCGATCCCTTCTCGACAACACATTCTCCTCTCCCGTCCTACTGTTCTTGCTGCATAAGACCGGCTTTCCCTGGCGTTTTGCGTTTCACCGTGCGTTCCATCTCATTTTGGACCGCATCGGCCACCGTAGCGTAGGTGGTCTCCTTGACAACCGGTAACAAACCCAATCCACACACGAAACTTCTCACATTCTAATCCCACGATTGAAATAAAAGAAATAAATAAATAAACAAACCACCTAAAACAAAACATTCAGTACTTGCTCACCATTTATTTCCCTTCTGACATTATCAGCTTACCTTGCAATAACAAAACATTGCCGTCTCGCACATATAATGTTTTTATCACCCGACAATGTTTTTATCACCCGAGATATATATATCTTTTACACACATCTTTTATTTCATGAATAAACTGAGAGTTCCCTACAGAGACAACACACCTTTTACCTTTCCTATTGTTCTTACTGTGTTTTACTGTGTATTTACTATGAAATGTCATTAGAATTGATTGCACCTTTTGAACTTTGACCTTCTTGAATTTTTGGCGGTTTTTTTGTCCAGTCTGAATGGGCTCCAATCAGATGACCCCTTCTTTGTGTATATATACGTGTCCCCTTTTCTTCTGTATTCCACATGCCTGACGAAAACGCCAGTTCGGCGTTGAAACGCGTTGCATAGCAATAAATACCAATATTTTACTATCACCCGACTTCTGGATTCATCCTGTCTTTACCACACAGCGGCGCCAACATAGATCCATTTTTTCCTCCGTACATTCAGTACTCCCTACACAGTAATACTTCCCTATGTGCTCCCACACAGTAGTAATGTCCCATTTTTGCCCGTAAAGAATAGTAGTTCTCTTTCGTGCCCCCATATATTAGTTGTGTCCCTATATATTAGTAAGTTGCCCTTTGTGTCCCTATATATTTTTTAGGTCTCCTTTGTGCCCCCATATATTAGTTAGGCCCAGGGGCGTTGCTACAGTCTTAAAAGATCAGGGGCACAAGCCCTGAGACATATATTTACCCCCTCCCTGCCTCAGTAATGGATGCTGTCAATGAGCCAGTGGCCACTACTGAAGCGGTAGTAATAAAAGTTTAAAAGAAAATACAAGGACAAAGAAAAAATATTTTATTGAAATAAAAAAAAAACACTACCCTCGTTAACCATTTTATTGAAAATAAAAAAAGCCGTCATCGAAGTAGTCCTCGAATCCAATGTAGTCCAATGACCGAACCTATAAAAAAAACACAAATGCACAAAAAAAATTACTAACACATGTGGTAGGCTTAGATACAGGGCCAATGTGTAATACTGTCTGTTAGGCCTCATTTACACGAGCGTAATATACGCGCGTGCGACGCGCGTGCTTTTCACGCGTGTCGTACGCACCTATAATAGTCTATGGGGCTGTTTAGACGATGCGTGAATTTTGCGCAGCGTGAGTGCGTTGCGTAAAACTCACGACATGTTCTATAATCGTGCGTTTTTCACGCAACACGCACCCATTGACTTCAATGGGTGCGTGAAAACAACGCATGCCACACGGACGGTCCCGCGTTGCATGCGCGAAAATCACGCAAGAGCTGTCAAAAGGATGAATGTAAACAGAAAAGCACCACGTGCTTTTCTGGTTACAAACATCCAAACGGAGTGTCAAATTAGAGATGAGCGCACCGAACTTCACCGGGTTCGGCCGAACTCGTTTTGACCGAACCCGGCAAAAAATGTTCGGGTACGCGACGTCAGGAGACAGTCACTGCCCACGGTGCTCAAAGACTTAAACTGGTTCAGCACCCTGGACAGTGACTTTCGATCGCCATATACATATACGTGTAAAAAAAAACAGAAGTTCGGACTTACCGATAAGTCCCGGCTCCTTCCTCCAGTCCGACCTCCCGGGATGACAATTCAGGCCAAGTGACAGCTGCAGCCAATCACAGGCCAAGCACAGGCTGCAGCCAATCACAGGCTGCACCGGTCTCATGGCCTGACGCGTCATCCTGGGAGGTGGGGCCGGATGACAAGAGAGGGACGCGTCACCAAGGCAACGGCCGGGAGCCCGGACTGGAGGAAGCAGGCAGTTCATGGTAAGTTTGAACGTCTTTTTTTATTCACAGGTTGGTGTATATTGTGATCGGCATTCACTGATGAGGGTGCTGAAAGAGTTACTGCCGATCAGTTAGCTCTTTCAGCACCTTGGACAGTGACGGCCGTCGACTACCTCATCTCTATGATGGCGGCTGCGTGAAAATCACGCAGCCGCGCATCATACACGGATGACACACGGAGCTGTCAAATGCCTTTTGCGCGCGCAAAACGCAGCGTTTTTTGCGCGCGCAAAACGCACACGCTCGTGTAAATCCGGCCTTAGACCATTTATCTAAGCCTACCACAAGGTAGGCTTAGATACAGGGCCCCCAGCAGACAGAAATCTTATACAGTATAAGATTACAGTCTGCTGGGGCCCTGCATCTAAGCCTGCTACTTCCATACATACATGCCCCCATACCCATATAGAATTTAGTCCGTTGTTGTTGTTCTCCCATGCAAAAGTCAAGTTTCTCCAGTTTCTGCCCTGCCCCAGTTTATGCCCCCATCTGAAAGTTTTAGATCACAGGTTTGTGTGCCCGGCCAGTTTTGTGCCTTTTCTCCAATAAAAATAATTAAAACAAACTCACCAAACACTTTCCTACAATGAGCTGAACGGTCCCGACTCCCGTCACTGTCTTTTCACTGGCACTTGGCGCCGCTTGAATCCACAATAACATAGCGCCGCAATGCTAGGTTATTATGGATGCGAGAGGCGGGGCCTCCGCTCTGCAATCTGCCGCCGCACACCATGGACGGCTACAGTTTATTTAAAGAGGCTCTGTCACCAGATTATAAGTGCCCTGTCTCCTACATAATCTGATCGGCGCTGTAATGTAGATAACAGCAGTGGTTTTTATTTTGAAATACACTCCTCTGTACAACACCCAGTTGGTAAAAAGTAAAAACACGCCCAGTTGTCCATTGAGAAACTCATTAGTATAAATCAAAACTAGCCCATAACTTGCTCAAAAATTATCGTTTTTCAAAATAAAAACCACTGCTGTTATCTACATTACAGCGCCGATCATTATGTAGGAGATAGGGTACTTATAATCTGGTGACAGAGCCTCTTTAAGCAGGTGGGCGGTGTAAAGCACCCAGCGGCCGAGTGGGTCACGGCACTTGCCCGGGTTCACTGGGTGCTGACTCCGGCCCTGTATATATATATATATATATATATATATATATATATATATACAGGGTGGGCCATTTATATGGATACACCTAAATAAAATGGGAATGGTTGGTGATATTAACTTCCTGTTTGTGGCACATTAGTATATGGGAGGGGGGAAACTTTTCCAGCTGGGTGTTGACCATGGTGGCCATTTTAAAGTCGCCATTTTGTATCCAACTTTAGTTTTTTCAATGGGAAGAGGGTCATGTGACACATCAAACTTATCGAGAATTTCACAAGAAAATGTGCTTGATTTTAACGTTACTTTATTCTTTCATGAGTTATTTACAAGTTTCTGACCACTTATAAAATGTGTTCAAAGTGCTCCCCATTAGGTTGGATTGTCAATGCAACCCTCTTCTCCCACTCTTCACACACTGATAGCAACACCGCAGAAGAAATGCCTCCCGATCTGACCCCCTTAGACTTTTATCTTTGGGGTCATCTGAAGGCAATTGTCTATGCTGTGAAGATACGAGATGTGCAGCAACTGAAACTACGGATACTGGAAGCCTGTGCTAGCATTTCTTCTGCGGTGTTGCTATCAGTGTGTGAAGAGTGGGAGAAGAGGGTTGCATTGACAATCCAACACAATGGGCAGCACTTTGAACACATTTTATAAGTGGTCAGAAACTTGTAAATAACTCATGAAAGAATAAAGTAACGTTAAAACCAAGCACACCATTGTTTTTCTTGTGAAATTCTCGATAAGTTTGATGTGTCACATGACCCTCTTCCCATTGAAAAAACTAAAGTTGGATAAAAAAATTGCCGACTTCAAAATGGCCGCCATGGTCAACACCCAGCTTGAAAAGTTTCCCCCCTCCCATATACTAATGTGCCACAAACAGGAAGTTAATATCACCAACCATTCCCATTTTATTTAGGTGTATCCATATAAATGGCCACCCTGTATATATATATATATATATATATATATATATATACACACATATATACATACATGCAGTACACTGCACACCTCTGTACTCCTGATACTATGCTGCTCCTCATATACACTGCACTGTACACCTGATACTATGCTGCTCCTGCTATACACTACACTGTACACCTAATACTATGCTTCTCCTCATATACACTGCACTGTACACCTGATACTATGCTGCTCCTCATATATACTGCACTGTACACCTGATACTATGCTGCTCCTCATATACACTGCACTGTACACCTGATACTATACTGCTCCTCATATACACTACACTGTACACCTGATACTATGCTGCTCCTCATATACACTGCACTGTACACCTGATACTATGCTGCTCCTCATATACACTACACTGTACACCTGATACTATGCTGCTCCTCATATACACTGCACTGTACACCTGATACTATACTGCTCCTCATATACACTACACTGTACACCTGATACTATGCTGCTCCTCATATACACTGCACTGTACACCTGATACTATACTGCTCCTCATATACACTACACTGTACACCTGATACTATGCTGCTCCTCATATACACTGCACTGTACACCTGATACTATACTGCTCCTCATATACACTACACTGTACACCTGATACTATGCTGCTCCTCATATACACTGCACTGTACACCTGATACTATACTGCTCCTCATATACACTACACTGTACACCTGATACTATGCTGCTCCTCATATACACTACACTGTACACCTGATACTATGCTGCTCCTCATATACACTGCACTGTACACCTGATACTATGCTGCTCCTCATATACACTACACTGTACACCTGATACTATACTGCTCCTCATATACACTGCACTGTACTCCTGATACTATGCTGATCCTCATATACACTGCACTGTACACCTGATACTATGCTGCTCCTCATATACACTGCACTGTACACCTGATACTATGCTGCTCCTCATATATACTGCACTGTACACCTGATACTATGCTGCTCCTCATATATACTGCACTGTACACCTGATACTATGCTGCTGCCCCTCCTATACACTGCACTGTACACTTGATACTATGCTGCTCCTCATATATACTGCACTGTACACCTGATACTATGCTGCTCCTCATATACACTGCACTGTACACCTGATACTATACTGCTCCTCATATACACTACACTGTACACCTGATACTATGCTGCTCCTCATATACACTGCACTGTACACCTGATACTATGCTGCTCCTCATATATACTGCACTGTACACCTGATACTATGCTGCTCCTCATATATACTGCACTGTACACCTGATACTATGCTGCTCCTCATATACACTGCACTGTACACCTGATACTATACTGCTCCTCATATACACTACACTGTACACCTGATACTATGCTGCTCCTCATATACACTGCACTGTACACCTGATACTATACTGCTCCTCATATACACTACACTGTACACCTGATACTATGCTGCTCCTCATATACACTACACTGTACACCTGATACTATGCTGCTCCTCATATAAACTGCACTGTACACCTGATACTATGCTGCTCCTCATATACACTGCACTGTACACCTGATACTATGCTGCTCCTCATATACACTACACTGTACACCTGATACTATACTGCTCCTCATATACACTGCACTGTACTCCTGATACTATGCTGATCCTCATATACACTGCACTGTACACCTGATACTATGCTGCTCCTCATATACACTGCACTGTACACCTGATACTATGCTGCTCCTCATATATACTGCACTGTACACCTGATACTATGCTGCTCCTCATATATACTGCACTGTACACCTGATACTATGCTGCTCCTCATATATACTACACTGTACACCTGATACTATACTGCTCCTCATATACACTACACTGTACACCTGATACTATATTGCTCCTCATATACACTGCACTGTACTCCTGATACTATGCTGATCCTCATATACACTGCACTGTACACCTGATACTATTCTGCTCCTCATATACACTGCACTGTACACCTGATACTATGCTGCTCCTCATATATACTGCACTGTACACCTGATACTATGCTGCTCCTCATATATACTGCACTGTACACCTGATACTATGCTGCTCCTCATATATACTGCACTGTACACCTGATACTATGCTGCTCCTCATATACACTGCACTGTACACCTGATACTATGCTGCTCCTCATATACACTACACTGTACTCCTGATACAATGCTGCACCTCATATACACTGCACTGTACACCTGATACTATGCTGCTCCTCATATATACTGCACTGTACACCTGATACTATGCTGCTCCTCATATATACTGCACTGTACACCTGATACTATGCTGCTGCCCCTCCTATACACTGCACTGTACACCTGATACTATGCTGCTCCTCATATATACTGCACTGTACACCTGATACTATGCTGCTGCCCCTCCTATACACTGCACTGTACACCTGATACTATGCTGCTCCTCATATATACTGCACTGTACTCCTGATACTATGCTGCTCCTCATATACACTGCACTGTACACCTGATACTATGCTGCTCCTCATATACACTGCACTGTACACCTGATACTATGCTGCTCCTCATATATACTGCACTGTACACCTGATACTATGCTGCTGCCCCTCCTATACACTGCACTGTACACTTGATACTTTGCTGCTCCTCATATATACTGCACTGTACACCTGATACTATGCTGCTCCTCATATACACTGCACTGTACACCTGATACTATACTGCTCCTCATATACACTACACTGTACACCTGATACTATGCTGCTCCTCATATACACGGCACTGTACACCTGATACTATGCTGCTCCTCATATATACTGCACTGTACACCTGATACTATGCTGCTCCTCATATATACTGCACTGTACACCTGATACTATGCTGCTCCTCATATATACTGCACTGTACACCTGATACTATGCTGCTCCTCATATATACTGCACTGTACACCTGATACTATGCTGCTTCTCATATATACTGCACTGTACACCTGATACTATGCTGCTTCTCATATATACTGCACTGTACACCTGATACTATGCTGCTCCTCATATACACTGCACTGTACACCTGATACTATGCTGCTCCTCATATACACTGCACTGTACACCTGATACTATGCTGCTCCTCATATATACTGCACTGTACACCTGATACTATGCTGCTGCCCCTCCTATACACTGCACTGTACACTTGATACTTTGCTGCTCCTCATATATACTGCACTGTACACCTGATACTATGCTGCTCCTCATATACACTGCACTGTACACCTGATACTATACTGCTCCTCATATACACTACACTGTACACCTGATACTATGCTGCTCCTCATATACACGGCACTGTACACCTGATACTATGCTGCTCCTCATATACACTGCACTGTACTCCTGATACAATGCTGCTCCTCATATACACTGCACTGTACTCCTGATACTATGCTGCTCCTCATATACACTGCACTGTACTCCTGATACTATGCTGCTCCTCATATACACTGCACTGTACACCTGATACTATGCTGCTCCTCATATATACTGCACTGTACACCTGATACTATGCTGCTCCTCATATACACTGCACTGTACACCTGATACTATGCTGCTCCTCATATACACTGCACTGTACTCCTGATACAATGCTGCTCCTCATATACACTGCACTGTACTCCTGATACTATGCTGCTCCTCATATACACTGCACTGTACTCCTGATACTATGCTGCTGCCCCTCCTATACACTGCACTGTACACTTGATACTATGCTGCTCCTCATATATACTGCACTGTACACCTGATACTATGCTGCTCCTCATATACACTGCACTGTACACCTGATACTATGCTGCTGCCCCTCCTATACACTGCACTGTACACCTGATACTATGCTGCTCCTCATATATACTGCACTGTACACTTGATACTATGCTGCTCCTCATATATACTGCACTGTACACCTGATACTATGCTGCTCCTCATATACACTGCACTGTACTACTGATACTATGCTGATCCTCATATACACTGCACTGTACTCCTGATACTATGCTGCTCCTCATATACACTGCACTGTACACCTGATACTATGCTGCTCCTCATATACACTGCACTGTACACCTGATACTATGCTGCTCCTCATATACACTACACTGTACACCTGATACTATGCTGCTCCTCATATACACTACACTGTACACCTTATACTATGCTGCTCCTCATATACACTGCACTGTACTCCTGATACTATGCTGCTCCTCATATACACTACACTGTACACCTGATACTATGCTGCTCCTCATATACACTGCACTGTACTCCTGATACTATGCTGCTCCTCATATACACTACACTGTACACCTGATACTATGCTGCTCCTCATATACACTGCACTGTACGCCTGATACTATGCTGCTCCTCAAATACACTACACTGTACACCTGATACTATGCTGCTCCTCATATACACTGCACTGTACACCTGATACTATGCTGCTCCTCAAATACACTACACTGTACACCTGATACTATACTGCTCCTCATATACACTGCACTGTACACCTGATACAATGCTGCTCCTCATATATACTGCACTGTACACCTGATACTATGCTGCTCCTCATATACACTACACTGTACACCTGATACTATGCTGCTGCCCCTCCTATACACTGCACTGTACACTTGATACTATGCTGCTCCTCATATACACTGCACTGTACACCTGATGCTATGCTGCTCTTGTGTGTGTGTGTGTGGGGGACACAGTGTATGGTGCTATTATATTCAGGGAAACAGTGTTTGGTGCTATTATAATCTGGGACACAGCGTATGGTGCTATTCTAATCAGGGACACAGTGTATGGTGCTATTATAATCTGGGACACAGTGTATGGCAATATTATAATTAGAGGTGGAGTGCATGGTGCTCTTATATTTAGGGGCGTTGTGTGTGGCACCATAAGAATTGTATATTCGTTTATAGGTGCAGAAATGTTTGAAAAGTGAGGAGCTGAAGATATCGGAGCGGAAAACTGCAGAAATGGGACATGGCCGGAAGAAGTCATCATAGAGGTCTGGACCGGATGGAGCTGTCACTTAATGTAAATGTTTATTCTGCCTCTAATCAGTACTGTAGTCACTGTATGATCTGCAGCGAGATAATGGATGGTATGGTTTGTTTTTTTTGTGAATCTGCTAGTGATGTGGAACAGCCATGGAGATGTCAATCAAGATCTGGGGGGCGCCATTTCAAATTTCGCCTCAGGCAGCAGAAAAGCTAGAATCGGCCCTGATGGGCAGACCAATCATTGTCAGTGATGATGCCTTAGTGCCAACATATATGCAGATATCATGTATATTGCTGCTCATTTATTTCTGGGACTCCAGCAAAGTCTGAAAATCTAGCTTTCGTCAAAGTTGCAGTTCTGTTCATGATAACAAAATTTGACTTGCCTGAAATTCATTTTTCCTGAGGCTACAACTGTGACAGACCATTGATCCCAAGTGTTGTTACAATGTATTCGGAAAGTCTTCAGACCCTTTCACTTTTTTCACATTTTGTTATGTTGAGGCTGTGTGCTATAATAAAAAAATTCACGTTTCCCCCCATTATTCGGCACTCACTACCCCATAATGACAAAGTGGAAAAAAAACAATTTTGCATGGACATACGTATTCAGAGACTTTGCTATGACACTTGAAATTTAGATCTGGTGGGCTACTATTTCTCTACATCATCTTTGAAATGTTTCTACACCTTGATTGGAGTCCATCTGTGGTTTATTCATTTGATTGGACATGATTTGGAAAGACACACGCCTGTCTATATAAGGTTTCATGGCTGACAATGCATATCAGAGCAACAACCATGCCATGAGGAGGAAAGAATTGCCTGTAGAGCTCAGAGGCAGGATTGTCTGGAGGCACAGATCTGGAGAAGGGTACAAAAAATTTCTGCTGCACTAAAAGTTCCCAAGAGCACAGTGGCCTCCATAATTCTTAAATGGAAGAAGTTTGGAACAACCAGACTCTTCCTAGAGCCGGCTATCATACCAAACTTCGTAATCAGGGGAGAAGGGCCTTGGTAAGAGCGGTGACCAGGAACCCAATGGTCACTCTGACTGAGCTTCAAAGTTGCTGTGTGCAGATGGGAGAAACTTCCAGAAGGTCAACCATCACTGCAACACTCCACCAATCTTGGCTTTGTGTCCAAAAAAAAGCCTCTCCTCAGTAAAAAGACACATGAATGCCCACCTGGAGTTTGCAAAAAAAAGCACCTAAAGGACTCTCAGACTGTGAGAAACAAGATTCTGTGGTCTGATAAATCTAGGATTTAACTTTTTGGCCTCAATTCTAAGGGTCAACTCTGTGAATGTCCTTGAGTGGCCCAGCAAGAGCCCTGACTTGAACCCAATCGAACATCTCTGGAGAGATCTGAAAATGGCTGTCCACCGACTGTCCCCATCCAACCTGACAGAGCTGGAGAGGATCTGCAGAGAAGAATGGCATAAAATCCCCAAATCCAAGTGTGCAAACCTTGTGGCATCATACCCAAGAAGACTGGAGACTGTTATCACTGCCAAAGGTGTTTCAGCTAAGTACTGAGTAAAGGGTCTGAACACTTATGTCAATGCAAGATTTTCGTTTTTCCTTTTACATAAATTAGCAAAGATTAATAACATTCTGTTTTCACTTTGTCATTATGGGGTGGTGGGTGCAGAATGATGGGGAAAAACTTGAATTTTTATTTTCTTTTAGCATACGGCCTCAACATAACAAAATGTGAAAAAATTTAATGGGTCTGAAGACTTTCCGAATGCATTGTATGATCCCCCTGGGGACGGCACAGGAAATACTCCCTGTGCTAGTCCTCTGATGACTGATATGATATCTAAATCAATGACTGCTGAAGAACATGGAATACGATTCTACTCTTACCACATTAAATCAGGAGCCATCTTGCAAAATTAACTGACCATATAAATGACCATTTGATTGGTCATTAGTTCCAAAGCCCCCATAATGTTAACTCCTAAAAGACCAGAGTGTTTTGTTTCTAGGTGAAATTACACTTTTTAGCAATTTTACAAGTTTAATGACCCTAACCTTTTTGGGCTACCCAATGCTTAATTTTTTTTAACTTTATTTTTATTTTTTTATATTCACATATTTGTATATTTATTTATTTTTACATAATATATCTTCCAAGATATCACAAAAGACCCCTGGGGGACATAAAGACCATATCCCCAGTTACAGTGGAAGGTTGCCCCCTGTGGTGAAATTACTCACACACGGAACTGATCTTGGTCTGGCTGCGCAGCAGGGCACCTACTTAGGCCCCATGCACACGAACGTAAAAACACCCGTAATCACGGGCCGTAATCACGGGCCGTAATCACGGGCCGTAATTACGGGCCCATAGACTTCTATTGGCCACGGGTACCTCCCCGTTTGCTTACGGGAAGGTGCCCGTGCCGTTGAAAAATATAGAACATGTCCTATTTCAGGCCGTAATTACGGCACGGGCAGGCCCATAGAAGTCTATGGGGCTCCCGTTATTACGGGTGACTACGTGTGTGCACCCATAATTACAAGAGCGTTGCTAGGTGACGTCAGGGGATAGTCACTGCCCAGGGTGCTGAAAGAGTTAAACGATCGGCAGTAACTCTTTCAGCACCCTGGACAGTGACGTCCGATCACAATATAGATCAACGTGTAAAAAAAAACAGAAGTTCATACTTACCCAGAACTCCCTGCTTCTTCCTCCAGTCCGGCCTCCTGGGATGACGTTTCAGCCCATATGACCACTGCAGCCAACCACAGGCTGCAGCTGTCACATAGACTGACGCGTCATCCAGGGAGGTCGGGCTAGATGTCGAAAGAGGGACGCGTCACAAAGACAACGGCCAGGTAAGTATGAATTTATTTTACTTTTACTGCGGAAAGGGCTGTCCATTCTCTTTATCCTGCACTGATAGATAGAAGGGCTGCTGATTAATGCAGTGCAATTTTGCAGCGAAAACGTGCCCGTAAATACGGGTGAAATACTGGTGACACCGGACCCGTATTTACGGGCACGGGTCCGTAAATACTGGTGCAATACGGGTCGAATACGTGTGACCAAGGACCCGTATTTACGCCAGTATTTACGGGAGGAAAAAAATAAGTTTGTGTGCATGAGGCCTTATTATGTGCATTACATTTAAGACCGAGTGGGTTTAAAGCCCAGCACCACATGGCATACATTTAGGCATGGTATGTGGTCCTTCGTGTTAAAGGGGTTGTTTGTTTTTGCACAATTTGGGTTAATGAATGTAATACAGAGGAGTTACCAGCTCAGGATATTTCTGTTTATTTCTCTTATTCTAGTCTCCATTGTTCTTGGCGATTCATCACGATTCCTATACAGACTGTAGAATAGGTGACAATAATGCCTATATAATAATGTAAAGGATCTGTAAACCTTTAAACCTAAATTTTTATTTTTTAAATAAAGCAATGTATTATGTGATTTTAAGCAACATTTCAATTGGTTTTTTTTATGTTTGTTTTTTTAAATTTACTTTTTGAGATACAGCTTCTATACAGTGAAGGAAATAAGTATTTGATACCTTGCTGATTTTGTAAGTTTGCCCACTGTCAAAGTCATGAACAGTCTAGAATTTTTAGGCTAGGTTAATTTTACCAGTGAGAGATTATATTTTAAAAAAAACAGAAAATCACATTGTCAAAATTTGATATATTTATTTGCATTGTGCACAGAGAAATAAGTATTTGATCCTCTACCAACTATTAAGAGTTCAGCCTCCTCCAGACCAGTTACACGCTCCAAATCAACTTGGTGACTGCATTAAAGACATCTGTCTTACATGGTCACCTGTATAAAAGACTCCTGTCCACAGACTCAATTAATCAGTCTGACTCTAACCTCTACAACATGGGCAAGACCAAAGAGCTTTCTAAGGATGTCAGGGACAAGATCATAGACCTGCACAAGGCTGGAATGGGCTACAAAACCATAAGTAAGACGCTGGGTGAAAAGGAGACAACTGTTGGTGCAATAGTAAGAAAATGGAAGACATACAAAATGACTGTCAATCGACATCGATCTGGGGCTCCATGCAAAATCTCACCTCGTGGGGTATCCTTGATCCTGAGGAAGGTGAGAGCTCAGCCGAAAACTACATGGGGGGGAACTTGTTAATGATCTCAGGCAGCTGGGACCACAGTCACCAAGAAAACCATTGGTAACACATTACGCCGTAATGGATTAAAATCCTGCAGTGCCCGCAAGGTCCCCCTGCTCAAGAAGTCACATGTACAGACCCGTCTGAAGTTTGCAAATGAACATCTGGATGATTCTGAGAGATTGGGAGAAGGTGCTGTGGTCAGATGAGACTAAAATTGAGCTCTTTGGCATTAACTCAACTCGCCGTGTTTGGAGGAAGAGAAATGCTGCCTATGACCCAAAGAACACCGTCCCCACTGTCAAGCATGGAGGTGGAAACATTATGTTTTGGGGGTGTTTCTCTGCTAAGGGCACAGGACTACTTCACCGCATCAATGGGAGAATGGATGGAGCCATGTACCATCAAATCCTGAGTGACAACCTCCTTCCCTCCACCAGGACATTAAAAATGGCTCGTTGCTAGGTCTTCCAGCACGACAATGACCCGAAACATACAGCCAAGGCAACAAAGGAGTGGCTCAAAAAGAAGCACATTAAAGAGGCTCTGTCACCAGATTTTGCAGCCCCTATCTGCTATTGCAGCAGATAGGCGCTGCAATGTAGATTACAGTAACATTTTTATTTTTAAAAAACAAGCATTTTTGGCCAAGTTATGACCATTTTTGTAGTTATGCAAATGAGGCTTGCAAAAGTCCAAGTGGGTGTGTTTAAAAGTAAAAGTACAAGTGGGCGTGTATTATGTGCGTACATCGGAGCATTTTTAATACTTTTACTAGCTGGCCGTTCTGATGAGAAGTATCATCCACTTCTCTTCAGAACGCCCAGCTTCTGGCAGTGCAGATCTGTGACGTCACTCACAGGTCCTGCATCGTGTCGGACACATCGGCACCAGAAGCTTCAGTTGATTCTGCAGCAGCATCAGCGTTAGCAGGTAAGTCGATGTAGCTACTTACCTGCAAACGCCGATGCTGCTGCAGAATCATCTGTAGCCTCTGGTGCCGATGTGTCCCCGCTCGTCTGACACGATGCAGGACCTGTGAGTGACGACACAGCGTGATCTCTCGAGAACACGCTGTGTCTGCACTGCCAGAAGCTGGGCGTTCTGAAGAGAAGTGGATGAAACTTCTCATCAGAACGGCCAGCTAGTAAAAGTATTAAAAACGCCCCGATGTACGCACATAATACACGCCCACTTGGACTTTTACTTTTAAACACACCCACTTGGACTTTTGCAAGCCTCATTTGCATAACTACAAAAATGGTCATAACTTGGCCAAAAATGCTCGTTTTTTAAAAATAAAAATGTTACTGTAATCTCCATTGCAGCGCCTATCTGCTGCAATAGCAGATAGGGGCTGCAAAATCTGGTGACAGAGCCTCTTTAAGGTCATGGAGTGGCCTAGCCCGACCTTAATCCCATCGAAAACTTATGGAGGGAGCTGAAGATCCAAGATGCCAAGCGACAGCCTCGAAATCTTAATGATTTACAGATGATCTGCAAAGAGGAGTGGGCCAAAATTCCACCTAACATGTGTGCAAACCTCATCATCAACTACAAAAAACGTCTGACTGCTGTGCTTGCCAACAAGGGTTTTGCCACCAAGTATTAAGTCTTGTTTGGCAAAGGGATCAAATACTTATTTCTCTGTGCACAATGCAAATAAATATATATAATTTTGACTATGTGATTTTCTGTTTTTTTTTTTTTATATAATCTATCTTTCACTGGTAAAATTAACCTAGCCTAAAAATTCTAGACTGTTCATGTCTTTGACAGTGGGCAAACTTACAAAATCAGCAAGGGATCAAATACCTATTTCCTTCACTGTATATCCTGTATACTAAGAAGCTGTATCTTGCCGTCAAAGCTGAATCCGTCAGGTCAGCAGGACTGATGGATCAGCTGAAAGCTGGATCCAGCTGTTATCGATCACATCTAAATTTAACTGGACTTGACTAGGCCATTCCAAGACATTTAAATGTTTCCCCTCAAACCTCTCCAGTGTAGCTTTAGCAGTAAGTTTAGTTTTTTTTTTTTTAGAGATTTTTTTCCTCAATCACACCATGTTTTACATACTTTCTACACCTTTGCATGAGAAGACCCCACAAGGTTGACAGTATTTGAAATACCGCACCCGGCTAGTCTAGCACTGATGACCATGACTTGCTCGAAGTTGCTTAGATCGTTTGATTTTCCCATTCTATTGTGGATTCACACTGAAACTGATACACTGAAAACTTGCTTACTTGATTTTATGCTGCACTCGGGGGTCACGTGTCTAAACTCCATACAGGGAAACTCCAATTGTGAAAGGGCAGGTGCCGCTAATAAAGTGGCCATTTAATAAATACATTTATGTATGTGTGTGTGTATATATATATATATATATATATATATATATATATATATATATATATATATATATATATCACAAATCTGTAGTTCAGGGGTCGCTGGATAGCATTGAGTACACTTATGTTTAGTGTATAATGGTAAATAAACAAATAGGGGAAGATTTACTAGTGAACAAAGTGGAGAAGTTGAACATGGCAAATATCTTGTGGCTGCTTTTATTTTCCAACAGGTCTCTGAAAAATTCAAGGTGGACTCTTTATGTTGGTACGGGCAACTACGTCATTTTTGTCTCACAGTAATTCTTTACTGCCTAAATAGGTAGTCTTAAGCATCACATATGCCTAGGTATTATTACATTGAATAACCACAAATCATATGCAGCTCTTTGACTAAAAATGCTAAGAGGAGACATTTTACGCTGCTGGAAAATGTTTAGCGTGAACTCTGGGCTGTATAACTGTAGGTAGAAGTGCTGTACTCAAGCTATTGTGGTACACACAGGCTGTAGTGCTGTACACAGGTAGTAATCACAGTCACAATACGATGATGTCATCAGTACTGTGATTGCCTTTATTCCTAGGCTGTGTACTATTGAGATGATGTCACAATGGCCATTGTCACATATATAAGCTGTTTTTTTACTTTGCTGATGTCACAATAGACTGTCTTCATATTATGATGATGTCACAAAAGTGTTGTCTTTATTCTTCGGCTGGGTTCTATTGTGATGTCACAATAGACTGTGTCTTTGTTTATGAGCTGTGTTCTATTGTGATGATGTCACAAGGGCCTCTGTCTACATTTTTAAATGTTTTCTATTGTGATGATGTCACAGTAGTGTTTGTCTTTATTCCTAGGAGCCAATTTCCAATGTGATTATGTCACAATATACTGTGTCTTTATTTATTAGCTGTGCTCTATTATGATGTCACAACGGTTTTTATCTTCATCCCTTGGCTATGTTCTATCGTGATGAGGTCATAATAGCGTGATGATATATTTTGTTGTGTGCAATCATAACAATGTTTATGATGAAATTAAATATGGACATGCACATTTTCTGTATAGATGGGGATAGAATCCTCAGAATATTTTCCTCTTGTAAACCCAAGGAACCCCATTCCGACACTGGTGTGGAATATCTGCCGTTAGCACCACTGTGTAGGTACTATATGGCCCTTTGTGTGAACTCTACTATGAACACTCCTGTTTGGAACATTCCAGGTCTATAGAGTTTGCGTTGGAGGTTTTGCTAGAGTAACACATTTTTTTTTATATCTGAAAAATAATTTTCTGCATGTTTGTAGATTTTCCCATGGTAATATATAAATGAATGACTGCTGAAAAATATGTGATACATTTATTGTTTAGTGTTTTATTTTCCCGTAATACATAGGACTGTTTTTATTCCAATTTTATAGTTTGTTTGTTTTTTTATTTGTTCTTTTAGTTTTATTAAGTGTAAACTGCACAAAAAGTATATATATATATATATATATATATATATATATATATATATATATATATATATATATATATACACAGGGTGGGCCATTTATATGGATACACCTAAATAAAATGGGAATGGTTGGTGATATTAACTTCCTGTTTGTGGCACATTAGTATATGGGAGGGGGGAAACTTTTCAAGCTGGGTGTTGACCATGGCGGCCATTTTGAAGTCGGCAATTTTGTATCCAACTTTAGTTTTTTCAATGGGAAGAGGGTCATGTGACATCAAACTCATAGAGAATTTCACAAGAAAAACAATGGTGTGCTTGGTTTTAACGTTACTTTATTCTTTCATGAGTTATTTAGAAGTTTCTGACCACTTATAAAATGTGTTCAAAGTGCTGCCCATTGTGTTGGATTGTCAATGCAACCCTCTTCTCCCACTCTTCACACACTGATAGCAACACTGCAGAAGAAATGCCTCCCGATCTGACCCCCTTAGACTTTTATCTTTGGGGTCATCTGAAGGCAATTGTCTATGCTGTGAAGATACGAGATGTGCAGCAACTGAAACTACGGATACTGGAAGCCTGTGCTAGCATTTCTTCTGCGGTTTTGCTATCAGTGTGTGAAGAGTGGGAGAAGAGGGTTGCATTGACAATCCAACACAATGGGCAGCACTTTGAACACATTTTATAAGTGGTCAGAAACTTGTAAATAACTAATGAAAGAATAAAGTAACGTTAAAACCAAGCACACCATTGTTTTTCTTGTGAAATGCTCGATAAGTTCGATGTGTCACATGACCCTCTTCCCATTGAAAAAACTAAAGTTGGATACAAAATGTCCGACTTCAAAATGGCCGCCATGATCAACACCCAGCTTGAAAAGTTTCCCCCCTCCCATATACTAATGTGCCACAAACAGGAAGTTAATATCACCAACCATTCCCATTTTATTTAGGTGTATCCATATAAATGGCACACCCTGTATATATATATATATATATATATATATATATATATATATATATATATATATATATATATATATATATATACCAGAGACAAAAGAACAAGTAACAGCACCAGGACTTCAGCGTTGGGGAGATGTTGGTTTATTCACCACCAGGTGGAAGAATGAGCGACGTTTCGGTTCACACCTGAACCTTTCTCAAGCTAATTCAAAAAGTGTGTAATACCACATATATATATATATATATATATATATATATATATATATATATATATATATATATATATATATAAGAGGATACACAAAGTATACAGTACACAGTGCAATTATATAATATGCATAAAAAAGTGAATCCATGTATAAAATATGTTCATATAATTAGTAAAAACATATATTAAAGTGACCAGTGCATTAATTTCAGTGCAACCTCTCTCAATATAGAATACAAATATGTATATAACACAGGTAATACTATAATTACCCTATTTAATGATATCATATCCTAATGAAGGGGCGGAGCAGAGGAATCATATCAAAAACTAGTAAAATACAGGAAGATTTTAGACTTGTATTATGAAACTTACATTGTCAGCTCTCGGTGAAGCATGGAACAAGCAATGGCGTCCCACGATCAATAGTGCGCATGCGCAAGATGGCGGACTGGCGGAAGTGCGTCATATGGAACGCATCCCCGGAATGCAGTACAGCCGCGCATGCGCAGATGGCTCATTCCGTCACAGCGCATATTATAGCAGGACAGAATAGTAATCAAATGCAGGAATTATCCGGCAATGAGTATTTTAATGTAGATACCCTGCCACCAATGTGTATGTATAGTTTTATGTCTATATATAATTCTGAGACTCAATATGGAGTCTAGAAAAGAAGGGGGCCACGGACTATAACATAAGTAGGAGAAGTGGCTGTGTCCCAATAGGACAAACAGCCATATATCCTAAAGCAAAAGTTAAAGTGGTGTATCCCACCCGTCTATGTATTTGCATAGGACCTTATCTATATAAATTATAGAACAAGACATGTATAAAGGCGGGGGAGTCATATATAAGTTCAAAAATGCCATATAAACTTTATTCCAAATCTTTCACAGAGAGCATAGATTATACAAATATGTAAATGATGAATAATCAATAAAACATAACTAGCTGAAAAAACGTAGCCTCTGCTCCCATGTTGTACATCCCTTCATATGGATCAGTATCTGTAATAGAAAAGAAGAAGAAAATTCTCAGTGAAAAAATAAATATGTATAAGAAAAAATGAAATTACGATTCAAATCTAAGGTTACGTGAATTTTTAAAAGAAATAGAATACTGGATAAAAATTATCTTTAGTATACTAAAGAACAATCTACCCATACTCAGAAAAATGCAGCAGACTCATGGACTATCAAATATGTGGGAAATATGTGTAATCCACATTGAGCCCCTTTGGGGCCATAGTTTCAAGAGTGAATATCCACTCGAGTTCTTTTCTTTTGAGTGCCAATTCTCTATCACCTCCTCGTCTATGTTGGGGAACAGAATCAATAATTTTAAAACGCATTTGGGATACATTATGTTTACAATCTATAAAGTGTCTAGATACTGGTAGATCTCTTCTCTTGGTCTTAATATTCGATTTATGATTCCTCATTCTGAGCACTAGTGTAGCTATAGGGGTCGCAGCGGTCGCAATTGCGACTGGGCCCCGAAGCCAGGGGGGCCCACGGCCCACCGCACCACATCAATAAAAAGTTACTATAGTAACTCGGGCCGCGGGCCCCTGTTACTATAGTAACAGACTTTACTTACCTTCCTGGTTCCGGATGGCAGCGGAGGTCCTGACGTCAGGCGCTGTGCGCAGCGCATGACGTCACAGCGCTATGCGCCGCGCACAGCATCGAGACGACAGAACTCCCGCCGCGGCCGAAGAGGAAGGTAAGGTTAGCCCTGACTGGCGGGGTCCGACTCCCGGGACCCGCCAATCAGCTGTTTTGAAGGGGCCGCAGCACTCGTACGAGAGCTGCTCCCCTTCATTCCGGTCACACTGTGAATCGGTGTCGGCGATTCACAGTGTGGGCGAGTAGTGAAATGAAGGGGAAGCAGCTCTCATACGAGTGCTGCGGCCCCTTCAAAACAGCTGATTGGCGGGTCCCGAGAGACACATCAGCTATTGATGGCCTATCCTGAGGATAGGCCATCAATGTTTAGGGACTGTACAACCCCTAAGCCTACAATGTAGCAGGCTTAGGGGGCCCATGAGACAAGATCACAGATTGTGTGATCCTGTCTGCTGGGCCCTGTATCTATGCCAATCACATGGTAGGCTTAGATACATGGCCCATGCGTGATCCTGTCTGCTGGGCCCTGTATCTAAGCCAATCACATGGTAGGCTTAGATACATGGCCCATGTGTGAGCCTGTCTGATGGGCCCTGTATATAAGCCTACCACACTGTAGGTTTAGATACAGGGCCCCAGCACACAGTAATCTTATACTGTATAAGATTACTGTCTGCTGGACCCTGTATCTAAGCCTACGTTGTGGTAGGCTTAGATACAGGTTCCCACAGACAGTATCACACATGGGCCCTGTATCTAAGCCTAACACGTGTTACTAATCGTTTTTTTTGTGTGTTTTCTTACCGGTTCGGTCGTTGGACTACGTCGGATTCCAGGACTACTTCAATGAAGGCTTTTTTTTTATTATCAATAAAATGGTTAATGAGGGCTGTGTGTTTTTTTTTTTATTTCAATAAAATATTTTTTCTATGTCTTTGTGTTTTTTTTTAAACTATATTACTACCGCCTTAGTAATGGCCGCCGGCTGATTGACAGCGTCCATTGTTAAGGCGGGGCTTAGTGTTAGCCGATGCAGAGGCTAACACTAACCCCCTTTATTACCCCGGTACCCACCGCCACCAGGGTTGCTGGGAAGAGCCGGGTACGATCCAGTACCTGACCATCTGTAGTGATGGTCGGCCACTGGGGTGGCCGTAGGCTGGTATTATCAGGAGGGGAAAGGCCAAAAACAGTGGCCCTTCCTACCCTGGTGATGCTAGGCTGCTGCTGCTTTATTGTATCCGGCTGGTTATGAAAAATGGGGGGGACCCCACGTCATTTAAAAAAAAAATTAATAAAAAATAATTGGAAAGAACGATGTGGGGTCCCCCCCAATTTTCATAACCAGCCAGATACAACACAGCAGCAGCAGGCAGCATTACCAGGGTGGGAAGGGCCACTGTTTTTGGCCTTCCCCAGCCTAATACTACCAGCCTGCGGCCACCCCGGTGCCTGCCCGTCACTTCAGATGGTCGGGTACTGGTTCGTACCCAGCTCTTCCCAGTACCCCTGGTGGCGGTGGGTACCGGGGTAATAATGGGGGTTAGTGTTGGCCTCTGCACCGGCTAATATTAAGCCCCGCCTTAGTAATGGAGGTTGTCAATCAGCCAGCGGCCATTACTAAGGCGGTGATAATAAAGTTTAAAAAGATACAAGCACATAGAAAAAATATTTTATTGAAATAAAAAAACACAACCCTCATTAACCATTTTATTGAGAATAAAAAAAACGCCGTCATTGAAGTCCTCGAATCCGAAGTCCAACAACCGAA
Organism: Rhinoderma darwinii; assembly: GCF_050947455.1. Lineage (NCBI taxonomy): Eukaryota > Metazoa > Chordata > Amphibia > Anura > Rhinodermatidae > Rhinoderma > Rhinoderma darwinii. The sequence goes on along the minus strand of NC_134688.1, from coordinate 446,710,744 downwards.
CCTGTAAAAAAACACAAACACACAAAAATAATCAGTAACACATAAAGAAGCAAAATTATTCTTACCTATCCTGGGTCCAGCGCTGGAGACGCAATGTCAGCGAGTTGGGCCCTGTATCTAATCCAATCATGTGTGATACTGTCTGCTGAGCCCTATATCTAATCCTATCATGTCTGATACTGTCTGCTGGGCCCTGTATCTAATCCAATCATGTGTGATACTGTCTGCTGAGCCACTGTATCTAATCCTATCATGTGTGATACTGTCTGCTGGGCCCTGTATCTAATCGTATCTTGTGTGATACTGTCTGCTGGGCCCTATATCTAATCCGATCATGTGTGATACTGTCTGCTGAGCCACTGTATCTAATCCTATCATGTGTGGTACTGTCTGCTGAGCCACAGTATCTAATCCTATCATGTGTGATACTGTCTGCTGGGCCACTGTTTCTAATCCTATCATGTGTGATACTGCCTTCTGAGCCACTGTATCTAATCCTATCATGTGTGATACTGTCTGCTGAGCCACTGTATCTAATCCTATCATGTGTGGTACTGTCTGCTGAGCCACTGTATGTAATCCTATCATGTGTGATACTGCCTTCTGAGCCACTGTATCTAATCCTATCATGTGTGATACTGTTTGCTGAGTCATTGTATCTAATCCTATCCATAGTTGATAGGGTGGTAGTGCTATATATATGCTATGCTGTCTCCTATACACACATTTTTTTGGGGCGGACACATATGTATTGGGGCTATTTCCCCTGACATTTTAAGCCCTGAGGGTATGTTCACACGGCAGCGTCTGTTACGGCTGAAATTACGGTGCTGTTTTCAGGAGAAAACAGCACCGTAATTTCAGCCGTAATGGCATGTGCAGGCTTCTTTCGCTGCATCCATTACGGACGTAATTGGAGCTGTTTTTCTATGGAGTCCATGGAAAACGGCTCCATTTACATCTGAAGAAGTGACAGGCACTTCTTTGACGCGGGCGTCTTTTTTACGTGCCGCCTTTTGACAGCGGCGCATAAAAAAAAATGACCGTTGGCACAGAACATCGTAAGACCCATTCAAATGAATGGGCAGATGTTTGCCAACGCTTTTGAGACGCATTTTCTGACGTAATTCAATGCTAAAACGCCCGAATTACGTCCGTAAATAGGGTGTGTGAACCCAGCCTTAGTGACACCCCGGCTGCTAGTGCTGCATTGTTGGGTCACTTAGGAGACCCAGCGATGCAGCTGAAAGCTGCGGACCGTCGGCCATGAGAAGTTTGCGGGGGGGGGGGGGGGGGCCCAGTAAGAATTTTTGCATCGGGGCCCATGAGCCTGTAGCTACGCCCCTGATTCTGAGAGTTGCTTCAGTTGTGGTCTCACCCACATAATATAAACCGCAAGGTTCATTTTTTCTTATACATATTTATTTTTTCACTGAGAATTTTCTTCTTCTTTTCTATTACAGATACTGATCCATATGAAGGGATGTACAACATGGGAGCAGAGGCTACGTTTTTTCAGCTAGTTATGTTTTATTGATTATTCATCATTTACATATTTGTATAATCTATGCTCTCTGTGAAAGATTTGGAATAAAGTTTATATGGCATTTTTGAACTTATATATGACTCCCCCGCCTTTATACATGTCTTGTTCTATAATTTATATAGATAAGGTCCTATGCAAATACATAGACGGGTGGGATACACCACTTTAACTTTTGCTTTAGGATATATGGCTATTTGTCCTATTGGGACACAGCCACTTCTCCTACTTATGTTATAGTCCGTGGCCCCCTTCTTTTCTAGACTCCATATTGAGTCTCAGAATTCTATATAGACATAAAACTATACATACACATTGGTGGCAGGGTATCTACATTAAAATACTCATTGCCGGAAAATTCCTGCATTTGATTACTATTCTGTCCTGCTATAATATGCGCTGTGACGGAATGAGCCATCTGCGCATGCGCGGCTGTACTGCATTCCGGGGATGCGTTCCATATGACGCACTTCCGCCAGTCCGCCATCTTGCGCATGCGCACTATTGATCGTGGGACGCCATTGCTTGTTCCATGCTTCACCGAGAGCTGACAATGTAAGTTTCATAATACAAGTCTAAAATCTTCCTGTATTTTACTAGTTTTTGATATGATTCCTCTGCTCCGCCCCTTCATTAGGATATGATATCATTAAATAGGGTAATTATAGTATTACCTGTGTTATATACATATTTGTATTCTATATTGAGAGAGGTTGCACTGAAATTAATGCACTGGTCACTTTAATATATGTTTTTACTAATTATATGAACATATTTTATACATGGATTCACTTTTTTATGCATATTATATAATTGCACTGTGTACTGTATACTTTGTGTATCCTCTTATATATATATATGTGGTATTACACACTGTTTGAATTAGCTTGAGAAAGGTTCAGGTGTGAACCGAAATGTTGCTCATTCTTCCACCTGGTGGTGAATAAACCAACATCTCCCCAACGCTGAAGTCCTGGTGCTGTTACTTGTTCTTTTGTCTTTGGTATTCTTATCTAAGGAGTTGATTCGTCCTTCTACTGGTAACGTGCACATGGCCTGATGTTCAGTCTGCATTGAGTGCTGTGTTTTCCTCTACTCTATATATATATAAAACAGGGCCCACAAACCATGTGCCATTTATTATATTGGTGTCTACTAAAGAAGCAGATGGATCTTTGGGCACCCTCAAAAACTCGGGCACCTCTTATAGCGTCCCCCCTGGTACACAAGCTGTAGTGGTATACACAGGCTACCTGTAGCGCTGCACATGGGTAATAGTGCTGTATACAGATCAAAGTGCTATACACAAACTAGTACTGTATACAGTTTGTAATGCTGTTCAGAGCTATTAGTGCAGGTCATAGGTAGTAGTGCTGTACACAGGTAGTGGTGCTGTCCACAGGTAGTGGTGCTGTCCACAGGTAGTGGTGCTGTATACAGGTATTACTGCTGTACACAGGCTGTAGTGCTGTACACAGGTAGTGGTTCTGTACACAGGTAGTGGTGCTGTACACAGGTAGTGGTGCTGTCCACAGGTAGTGGTGCTGTATACAGGTATTACTGCTGTACACAGGCTGTAGTGCTGTACACAGGTAGTGGTTATGTACACAGCTAGTGATTCTGTACACAGGTAGTGGTGCTGTACACAGGTAGTGGTGCTGTATACAGATATTACTGCTGTACACAGGTTGTAGTGCTGTACACAGGTAGTGGTTCTGTACACAGGTAGTGGTGCTGTACACAGGTAGTGGTGCTGTACACAGGTAGTGGTGCTATACACAGGTAGTGGTGCTGTATACAGGTATTACTGCTGTACACAGGCTGTAGTGCTGTACACAGGTAGTGGTGCTATACACAGGTAGTGGTGCTGTATACAGGTATTACTGCTGTACACAGGCTGTAGTGCTGTACACAGGTAGTGGTTATGTACACAGCTAGTGATTCTGTACACAGGTAGTGGTGCTGTACACAGGTAGTGGTGCTGTATACAGATATTACTGCTGTACACAGGTTGTAGTGCTGTACACAGGTAGTGGTTCTGTACACAGGTAGTGGTGCTGTACACAGGTAGTGGTGCTGTACACAGGTAGTGGTGCTATACACAGGTAGTGGTGCTGTATACAGGTATTACTGCTGTACACAGGCTGTAGTGCTGTACACAGGTAGTGGTGCTATACACAGGTAGTGGTGCTGTATACAGGTATTACTGCTGTACACAGGCTGTAGTGCTGTACACAGGTAGTGGTTATGTACACAGCTAGTGATTCTGTACACAGGTAGTGGTGCTGTACACAGGTAGTGGTGCTGTATACAGATATTACTGCTGTACACAGGTTGTAGTGCTGTACACAGGTAGTGGTTCTGTACACAGGTAGTGGTGCTGTCCACAGGTAGTGGTGCTGTCCACGGGTATTACTTATGTACACAGGCTGTAGTACTGCATATAAGTAGTAGTTCTGTATTTCATGTACTCACACTTTGTTACCTTAGGGTATGTTCACACGGCCTATTTACGGACGTAATTCGGGCGTTTTTCCCCCGAATTACGTCTGAAAATAGCGCCTCAATAGCGCTGACAAACATCTGCCCATTGAAAGCAATGGGCAGACGTTTGTCTGTTCACACGAGGCGTATATTTACGCGCCGCTGTCAAATGACGGCGCGCAAATAGACGCCCGCGTCAAAGAAGTGACCTGTCACTTCTTTGGCCGTAATTGGAGACGCTATTCATTGACTCCAATGAATAGCAGCGCTAATTACGGCCGTAATTGACGCGGCGTTCAAGCGCCTGCACATGCCGGTACGGCTGAAATTACGGGGATGTTTTCAGGCTGAAACATCCCCGTAATTTCAGCCGTTACGGACCCCCGCCGTGTGAACATACCCTTAGATTAGTACTAAGTTTCTCTTGGATCATCTGAGAGGTTGGGAAGGTTGTAGTTGATTTTCCCAGTAGACTGTCTGCAATGTTATGTATGTTTCATCAGTACAGTCACTGGCTGTTGCATCATGTCTTCTGTACCAAGACTGGAAAGTACAGCCCTTCAGCAAATGCGATGGTTATAGCCAGCTGGAAAGGTCACTGTCACAGACATATTTCCGTACTCAGAGAAATTAAGAGCATTTGTGGCATTTTGTGACAGACTGCCAAGCTATGCCATCTACTAACTCTACAAGCTACAGTCTTCTACTTGAAATGACTTTATATGAAGGGACAATGGGGCAGCTGAGTGGTCTACCTTGGTGAGCCCTGACAAAACTATTCCATGAGAAGTGCTGTTATCTATCAGGATACTGCCCTAACATAACGCTCCTGTACATACGTGCGTATCACCTATAGACTAGACTTGTATCAGTCCCTCTCAGTGTCAAACTAGGAAACCTTGGTATCTCGGGAGGAATTTTTTTCAGAATTTTTAGTTTTTGTTAATAATTTACATTGCTATACTAAGTTATCATAATGACCGTGCTTGAAAACAGAAAAAAAATAGAATATTAAAAAAGTTAGTAAATAGCTATTTAGGAGACTGCCTTATATAATGGTGAAGGTTTATAGTGCCTTCATAATAGTGACAGCACCAAAGCCACCATACTAGTGATATCAGCAATGCACCCATGCCAGCCACAGTATCTTTGTGTGCCAGCCACGGATTCTCCTGTTCCTATAATAGTGTAGCCCCGTAATACCCACATAACAGTGCCAACCAGAATAAAACCACACTTCTCCATGTTAACAAACTTCTATATTCATCTACAAGGCATATATCTATGAGCGTCCATTGGGCGGAGGAGGTCTGCTGCTTCAGGCGACCGGTTGGGTGTTAGGCAGGGGCATTCAGTGAGTGTTATACGCAACAGCTTAGGCTAAGTTCACACCAGCGTTAGTATACGTTTACCTCTCTTCCATCGGAGGAAGAGAGGATCGAAAGATTGAACAGAACGCAACGGTTCCGTTAGTATTTCCATTGATTTCAATGGTAATTCTTTTGTATCAGTTGCTTTCCGTTTGACTCCGTTCGCTAGGTTTCCGTTTTTTTTTTGCAGGAAGCAAAAGTGCAGTCTGCTGAACTTTGGTTTTTGTGAAAAAAACGGAAACCTAGCGAACAGAGACAAACGGAAAGCAACTGATACAAAATAATTACCATTGAAATCAATGGAAATACTAACGGAACTGTTGCTTTCCGTTTAATGTATCGATCCTCTCTTCCTCTGACGGGGGAGAGGTAAACATATACTAACGCTGGTGTGAACTTAGCCTTAGCGCAGTTAGAGCATCAGATAGACAGGTCTTGTTCTTTAAATTGATGTTCAAAGGATGAGGTTCCTAAATAATGACAAAACTAGGTTTGTGGCTCTTAGATGTAGTAAACCAGGTAAAACACTTTTTACCAGGGGGATTTTCTTAGTAACTTTTAATTTTTCTCACATTTTTTTTTTAGTTTCATTATTTATTAATTCCAAACTAGAGTATAGTATCTAATTCCCGGGTATGTTTCGACACATTTTACCAAACCAGTTACTGCCACAACATATTACTTGTAATGATGGGCAAAATTTATTGAAAACAGATCAAGTAAAATAAATATTCGTGAAAATATAAAAGTATAAAAAAAATCATTGCCTCTATAAAGCAGACCTCACCCAAAACGTAAAAGAATGAAGCGATTTGACTAAAGCGGAGTTTAATATCCCATCCCCTCCTCAAGTAAGGGTATGTTCACACGCAGTGACCAAAAACTTCTGAAAATACGGAGCTGTTTTCAGGCGAAAACAGCTCCTTATTTTCAGAATTTTTTTAACAACTCGCGTTTTTTCCGGCCGTTTTTGGAGCTGTTTTTCTATGGAGTCAATGAAAAACGCCTCCAAAAACGTCCCAAGAAGTGACATGCACTTCTTTTGGCGAGCCGTCTTTTTACGCGCCGTATTTTGACAGCGACGCGTAAAATTACACCTCGTGGGAACAGAACATTGTAAAACCCATTGCAAGCAATGGGCAGATGTTTGTAGGCGTAATGGAGCCGTTTTTTCAGGCGTAATTCGAGGTGTAAAACGCCCGAATTACGTCTGAAAACAGTGCGTGTGAACATACCCTAAGGGCTTATTCAGACGAACGGGATATACGTCCGTGCAATGTGCGTGATTTTCACGTGCGTCGCGCGGACCTATATTAGTCTATGGGGCCGTGCAGACAGTTGCGTGATTTTTACTCAGCGTGAGTCCGCTGCGAAAAACTCACGACATGTCCGTTCTTTGTGCGTATTTCGCGCATCACGCACCCATTGAAGCCAATGGGTGCGTGAAAATCACGCGCACCACACGAGCGCGATTCGCGCAACAGCTGTCAAACTCTGAATGTAAACAGAAAAGCAGCATACGGGGCTTACACACGGAGCTGTTAAGTGCCTTTTGTGCACGCAAAACACTGCGTTTTTTGCGTGCGCAAAACGCACACGCTTGTGTGAATCCGGCCTAACACTCATAAGGGTCTGGAAAGCAGCGATGTTTTATGCTCTTTGCACTGAAGGACTGGGGTACTGTAGATGTTCCTGTGTCTCCCTAAAAAAACAAAACATTTTCACTGAGAAAGTAATAGCTCATTAATGAGTGAACAAATTGTTGTTTTGACCTTGCTGAACCGGTATTTTATATGGGCATGATATGGCACTTCAGATATGGAGATTGCATGGCACTTTTGATATTGGCACTTTATGGTGCTTTTGTTATACTGGCACTGTATGTCGTTTTTTATATGGGCAGTTTTGATCTGTGCAATGTAGGACATTACTGGGGCTTTCTCTGGCACTATTGGTCCTACGCTGTATAACACTTGTGATCTGCCCACTATATACAGTATTTGGGCACTGTAATTTTTACATTTTTTTCTATATATCTTATGTCACTATTATTTTTACATTATAAAATACTTATGTAGGTACTCTGCGGCACTATTGTTTGAACACCCTATACCAAGCATTATATTTTTAATACAGAGGTACTTTCGGTTGTGTGGCCAGTGTCTTCAGGGAAGAACATAGCTAGGATGTTAAATTTGTAATCCATAGGGACAATGTATTCATGTAAGTGGTATAGAATATTTCCTCACTCATGCTAATTAAATAAAGATTATTAAATTAGCATCTTGTACTTATGGTGTCACTCCTCCCGTTCCATTAAGGGCGGATTCACACGAACGTGATTTGCGTCCGTGCAGCCCGCATGGTTTTCACGCGGGTCGCACGGACCTATGCAAGTCTATGGGGCAGTGCAGACTGTCTGTGAGTTTTGCGCAGCATGAGTCCGCTGCGTAAAACTCACGACATGTTCTATATTTCTGCGTTTTTCGCGCATCACGCACCCATTGAAGTCAATGGGTGCGTGAAAATCACGCATGCCCCACGGAACCACTTCCGTGGGACAAGCGTTATTCGCGCAACAGCAGTAAAAGAATGAATGTAAACAGAAAAGCACCACGTGCTTTTCTGTTTACAAACATCCAAACGGAGTGTCATAATGATGGCGGCTGCGCAAAAATCACGCAGCCGCGGATCCATATGAACATGACACACGGAGCTGTCAAGTGCCTTTTGCGCGCGCAAAACGCAGCGTATTTTGCGCGCGCAAAGCGCACATGTTCGTCTGAATCTGGCCTAAGATTGCAAGCTTTTAGGGGCAGGGACTTCTCTCCTTTTGTTGATTTATTTGTCATTTTAACCCCTTAGTGACCCGCCTATTTAGGCCTTAACCCCTTCCCTCTTTGGCCACTTTTGACCTTCCTGACAGAGCCTCATTTTTCAAATCTGACATGTTTCACTTTATGTGGTAATAACTCCGGAATGCTTTTACCTATCCAAGCGATTCTGAGATTGTTTTCTCGTGACACATTGGCCTTTATGTTACTGGCAAAATTTGCCCGATACATTCAGTATTTAATTGTGAAAAACACCAAAATTTAGCGAAAAATTGCAAAAATTTGCATTTTTCTCAATTTAAATGTATCTGCTTGTAAGACAGGCAGTTATACCACACAAAAATGTTGCTAACTAACATCCCCCATATGTCTACTTTATATTGGCATCGTATTTTGATCATCATTTTATTTTTCTAGGACGTTACAAGGCTTAGAACTTTAGCAGCAATTTCTCACATTTTCAAGAAAATTTCAAAATGCTATTTTTACAGGGGCCAGTTCAGTTGTGAAGTGGCTTTGAGGTCCTTATATATTAGAAACCCCCAAAAAGTCACCCCATTTTAAAAACTGCACCCATCAAAGTATTCAAAACAGCATTTAGAAAGTTTCTTAACCCTTTAGACATTGCGCAGGAATTAAGGCAAAGTAGAGGTGAAATTTACAAAGTTCATTATTTTTTTCCAGAAATTCATTTTGAATCCATTTTTTTTGTACCACAGAATGTTTTACCCAAGAAATGCAACTCTATATTTATTGCCCAGGTTCTGCAGTTTTAGGAAATATCCCACATATGGCCCTAGTGTGCTACTGGACTGAAACACCGGCCTCAGAAGCAAAGGAGCACCTGGTGGATTTTGGGCCTCCTTTTTATTAGAATATATTTTAGGCACCATATCCGCTTTGAACAGGTCTAGTGGAACTAAAACAGTGGAAACCCCCCAAAAGTGACTCCATTTTGGAAACTACACCCCTCGAGGAATTTATCTAGGGGTGTAGCAAGCATTTTGACCGGCCAGTTTTTTTGCAAAAATTTTTGGAACTAGGCCATGAAAATGAAAATCTACATTTTTTCAAATAAAATGTAGGTTTAGCTAATTTTTTTTCATTTCCAAAAGAACTAAAGTAGAAAAAGCACCACAACATTTGTAGAGCAATTTCTCCCGAGTAAAACAATACCCCACATGTGGTAATAAACAATTGTTTGGACACACGGCAGGGCTTAGAATGGAAAGTGCACCATTTGGCTCTTGGAGCTCAAATTTAGCAGGAATGGTTTGCGGAGGCCATGTCGCATTTGCAAAGCCCCTGAGGTGACAAAACAGTGGAAACCCCCAACAAGTGACCCCATTTTGGAAACTATACCCCTCGAGGAATTTATCTAGGGGTGTAGCAAGCATTTTGACCGGCCAGTTTTTTTGCAAAAATTTTTGGAACTAGGTCATGAAAATGAAAATCTACATTTTTTCAAATAAAATGTAGGTTTAGCTAATTTGTTTTCATTTCCAAGAGAACTAAAGTAGAAAAAGCACAACAACATTTGTAGAGCAATTTCTCCCGAGTAAAACGATACCCCACATGTGGTAATAAACGGTTGTTTGGACACACGGCAGGGCTTAGAAGGGAAAGAGCGCCATTTGGCTCTTGGAGCTCAAATTTAGCAGGAATGGTTTGCGGAGGCCATGTCACATTTGCAAAGCCCCTGAGGTGACAAAACAGTGGAAACCCCCAACAAGTGACCCCATTTTGGAAACTATACCCCTTGAGGAAATTATCTAGGGGTATAGTGAGCATTTTGACGCCACAGGTTTTTTGAAGAAATTATTGCAAGTAGGCTGTGAAAATGAAAATCTAAATTTTTTCAAATAAAATGTAGGTTTAGCTAATTTTTTTTCATTTCCACAAGGACTAAAGGAGAAAAAGCACCATAAAATTTGTAAAGAAATTTCTCCCGAGTAAAACAATACCCCACACGTGGTAATAAACGGTTGTTTGGACACACAGCGAGGCTGAGAAGGGAAAGAGCGCCATTTGGCTTTTGGAACTCAAATTTAGCAGGAATGGTTTGCGGAGGCCATGTCGCATTTGCAAAGCTCCTGAGGGGACAAAACAGTGGAAACCCCCAACAAGTGACCCCATTTTGGAAACTAAACCCCATGAGGAAATTATCTAGGGGTGTAGCAAGCATTTTGACCAGCCAGTTTTTTTACAGAACTTATTGTAAGTAGGCCGTAAAAATGAAAATCTACATTTTTTCAAAGAAAATGTAGGTTTAGGTATTTTTTTTTCATTTCCACAAGGACTGAAGGAGAAAAAGCACCGCAACATTTGTAAAGCAACTTCTCCCGAGTAAAACAATACCCCACATGTGGTCACAAACATCTGTTTGGACACACGGTAGGGCTCAGAATGGAAGGAGCACCATTTGGATTTTGGAATGGTTTCTGGGTGTCATGTCATATTTGCTGAGCCCCTGTAGTACTAGTACAGTGGAAACACCCCAAAAGTGACTCCATTTGGGAAACTGCACCCCCTGAGGAATCATCTAGGGGTATAGTGAAAATTTTGATCCCAAAGGTTTTTTGCTGAATTAATTAGAATTAAGCCATGAAAATGAAAAATATTTTTTTTTTCCAACAAGATGTAGTTTTAGATACACATTTTTCATTTTTACAAGGAATAGAGAAGAAAATCCACCCCAACATTTGTAAAGTAATTTCTCCCGAGTACGGTAACACCCCATATGTGGTTATAATCAGCTGTTTACATATATGGGAGCATTCAGAAGAAAAGGAGCAGTATTTATCTTTTGGAGCGTAGATTTTGCTGGAATGGTTTGCGGACGCCATGTTGCATTTGCAAAACCACTGATGTACCAAACAAAAGTGACCCCGTTTTAGAAACTACACCCCTAAAGGCATTTATCAAGGGATGTAGTGAGAATTTAGACTCCACAGGTGTTTTTCAGAAATGAATACGCAGTGGATTGTGCAAAGTGAAAATTGCAATTTCTCCACTGATCTGCCCATTCACCGCACAATATGTTGTGCCCCTAGAGAATCTTACCCCATAAATTGTTAAGCGGGTTCTCCCGGGTATGGTAATGCCTTACTTGTGGCCATAAATTGCTGTTTGGGCACACTGTAGGGCTAAGAAGGGAAAGACCGCCATTTTGAGCATGGATTTTGCTTGGTAACTGTTCTGTTTGGGGTTTTGCTGGTATTTCCGTTTATAATGTGGGGGCATATGTAATCTGTGCGGAGTATATCAGGGGTATATGTAATCTGTGCGGAGTACATCAGGGCATAATAAGAGGGTATAATAATGGGGTAAATAATACAATTATCCATAGATATGTGTTACGCTGTGAAGCGATCCGTTATGCGCAAGCCGGCGTCACACTGATAAACGGTTTTCTTTCTTATCCCCCTTTTGTAACGCTGGTATAATACGGGCGCCCTCGCTTCCAGCGGATGTTCTGTGTCCATTCTCTTTCCTAGTTCCTAAATACTAGGTCCCTGAAACTGCAGGAATGTTCCCCTCCGGCCTGCGCATTGAGATGTTTTTTCATCACCGCATTACTAGTGCCATAACTTTTTTATTTTTTAGTAGATTGAGCGGTGTGCGGGCTTGTTTTTTGCGAGGCGGGCTGTAGATTTTATTGGTACCATTTTGGAACACATACGACTTTTTGATCACTTTTTATTTCATTTTTTGGTAAAGGAAATTACCAAAAACAAGCAATTCTGGAATAGTTTTTTATTGTTTTTTTTATCGGCATCCACAATGCGCCCTAAATTACATGTTAGCTTTATTCTGCGGGTTGATACGATTACGGCGATACCAAATTTATATAGTTTTTTTTATGTATTGCAGCTTTTGCACAATAAAATTACTTTTTTTATAAAATCATTTGTTTTCTGTGTCGACATATTCTAAGACCCATAACTTTATTATTTTTGCGTGCACAAAGCGGTGTCAGGGATTATTTTTTGCGGGACGGATTGTCATTTTTTATTAGTACTATTTTGGAGTAAATGTGACTTTTTGATCACTTTTTATAGCATTTTTTGGAAGGAGATGTGACCTAAAAACAAAGATTCTGGCGTTGTTTTTCATGTTTTTTTTTTACGGCGTTCACCATGCGGGATAAATTACATAATGGTTTTGTAGTTTGGGTCGTTACGTACGCGGCGATACCAAATTTATATAGTTTTTTTTATGTATTGCAGCTTTTGCACAATAAAATCACTTTTTTTATAAAATCATTTGTTTTCTGTCTCGCCATATTCTAAGACCCATAACTTTTTTATTTTTGCGTGCACGAAACGGTGTCAGGGATTATTTTTTGCGGGACGGATTGTCGTTTTTCATGGTACTATTTTGGAGTAAATGTGACTTTTTGATCACTTTTTATAGCATTTTTTGGAAGGAGACTTGACCTAAAAACAAAGATTCTGGCGCTGTTTTTCATGTTTTTTTTTTACGGCGTTCACCGTGCGGGATAAATTACATAATAGTTTTGTAGTTTGGGTCGTTACGGACGCGGCGATACCAATTATGTATAGTTTTTTTGATTTTTACGGTTTTTCCCATAATAAAAGACTTACTATGGGAAAAAAGTCAGTTTAGCTTTATTTTTATTTGAAACTTGTGTGTTTTTATTGTTTTACCACATTTTTATTAACTTTTTTTTTACTTTTTTTACTTGTCCCACTAGGGGACATGAGGGCCTGATACCCCGATCGCTACTCTAATACACTGCACTACATATGTAGTGCAGTGTATTAGCGCTGTCAGTTATTCACTGACAGCAAGCCTATGAGGACACGCCGCAGGCGGGTCCTCATCGGCTCCCGTACAAGGCAGACTCGGACGCCATTTTCTGGCGTCCGATTGCCACAGCAACCCAGCGATTGAGCGCAGCATCTGAGGGGTTAATCTGCCGGATCGGAGAATAGCTCCGGTCCTGGCAGTTACAGGAGGGTGCCAGCTGTATAATACCGCTGTCACCCCGCGGTGATGGTGCTGGCTCTGCTCCTGAGCCCGCACCATCACTGCGCCGTACATGTACGGCGCTTTGCGGGAAGCACCTCCCGACAGCGCCGTATATATACGGCGGATGTCGGGAAGCAAGCAATTTTTTTTAGTTTTTCCATCGACATAGGTGTATGACGACTTTGTTTTTTTTCACGGGATAAGTTGTATTTTTTTAATGGCACCATTTCAGAAGTACATATAATTTTTGTAATAAACTTTTATTAACTTTTTTGGGGGGATAGAGAAAAAACACCAATTCCGCCATTGTTCTATGTACTTTAATTTTATGCCGTTTAGCCTGTGGCATAAATAACATGTTACCTTTATTCTATGGGTCAGTACTATTACGGCAATAACACATGTACTGTTGTTTTACTACTTTTGCACAATAAAAACACTTTTAAACGAAAATTATTTGTTTTTGCATCGCAGCTTTCAAAGAACCGTAACTTTAGTATTTTTCCCTCGAGCCGTATGTGGGCTTGTTTATTGTGGGACGAGGTGTAGTTTTCATTGGTATCATTTTGGGGTACATGGAACTTATTGATTGTCTTTTATTAGTGTCTTTTGGGGGGTGGCAATGGAAAAAATAGCAAAGCTACCGTTATTATTTTTTACGGCATACACCTTACGGTTTAAATAATATGTTAACTTTATTGTCCGGATCATTTTATTTATTTATTATACTTCTTCAAAATAAAACCATGTTTTAGGCGGGATTCACACGACCGGGTCGTTCCCGAGCCCGAGTGTCGGCCGGTAAAATCGGCCATTTTGCACGGCCGGTTTGCATAAAGTTATGCATCCGTGCCGGGCCGGGCAGATCCGGACAGTGACATCAGCTGCAGCTCCTGAAGGGGAATCCCCATGTGTTCGGGGATTCCGCTTCAGGAGTTTCCCCTGATGTCACTGCCCAGATATGGACAGAGACATCAAGCGCTCTGTCCAGGAGCGGAATCCCCGAAAACACGGGGATTCCGCTCCTTCAAGGAGCTAAAGTGCGGCTAGCACATAGCAGAGCGGGGAGATACCTCCCCGCTCTGCTATAGTGGCGTCGCTACAGTAGTAGCAGCCGCAGCAGCAGCAGCAGCTGCTGCTACTACTACTAGCGGCGCCATCGAAGGTGTCGCCGAGCCAGGGTGCTTTTAACAAGCAGGGGAAGGGAGCCAGCGCAGCGCTCCCTTCCACCTGCTGTACACCCCGGCCCTGCAACACAGTGTACAGCGATGCCATTCGTCAGAATGGCATCAACTCCTCCTCCTCACATGCACTCTGCGCTGTGAGGAGGAGGAGATAGAGCGCAAGCGCCGGGAAACCCGGCCATCACTCGGAACACATTCCGGTGATGGCCGTGTAATACCCGGCCCCATAGACTTGTATGGGAGCCGGGCGGCCGGGTGCCCGGGCAAAGATAGAGCATGTCCTATTTTTTGACGGCCGGATTTTCCGGCCGTCAAAAAATCGGTCGTGTGAATAGCCCCATTAGGGGTCTATCATTCCTAATGCAGCCGGGTGCCGGCCGATTTATGAACGGCCGGCACCCGGCCGGGAAACCCTGCCGTGTGAATGAGGCCTTATGGGAAAAAATTGTTTTATTTGTTTTTATTACGGTGCACCTTTAATAATAACTTTTTATTCACATAAAAAAATAAAATTGTCCCACTAGGGGACTATAGTATGCGATCTTTTGATAGCTTATATAATGCTTTGGTATACTTGGAATACGAAGCATTACTGCCTGTCATGTGTGTGTATAGAGTAGTATTATGTGGACATTATTTTTCAGGCATTGTATAGCGGTTACATTTGGACACTGAATGGTTCTATGTGGGGATATAATTGGAGTATTGTGTGGCATTGTATGGTGGTATTATATGGACACTGTAGGAAGGCATTAATTAGGCATTGTATGGTTGTATTATTAAATCAATATAGCTATTGAAATTATGAGTAAAAACTGTCTAGAAATTGTTGCCCAAATATATTCCAAGTAAAATTTAAAAATATATATGTAACGTCCGCAGCCGTCGTGCTTACCTGCCCCCCGATGGCTGCGGCCATGGACAAGTGAGTGCCGGGCGGCATCTCCGTCCTGAGAGAATCCGGCACTCACTTCTGCATCGCTGCTCTAATTCCCGTAGGGTCCGCACTCGCGCCCAGTCTTAAATGGCCAGTGCACACACATGAGGAAAATCTGTAATCAGCCCATGATCACCATGGACTATAAAAAGGGCTCTGCCCTTTCATTCATTGCCTAAGCGTTGTTGTGTTTACCCATGTTAGTCTTAGCAAATAGTCCCTTAGTGTTATCCTGTTCCCGTTGTTCCCGTGCCCTGCTACCTGTATCCTGTATCTCGTGCTATATTTGTTTCTGTGCCTTAACCTGTTGGAGTCGTGTTGTGCCACCGGTCACGCCTTGCTGATATACACCACGTCTGGTGTCTACAAGTTTATCTGTGCCGAGCCTCCATTACTGTCTGGTTTATTAATGGTGATATTGTACTAGGACTGTTTGGCCAGCTGCTACTCCGCTACGGCGGTGCGGCCTAGTGGATCCACATACCCACGGATCGTGACTATATATATATATATATATATATATATACTAGTATATAGTGAGAATTTGCTCTGTAGCGGTAGGCAAATTGCAGTCAGAGACAGTGACACAGAAGTTCTTTTTCAAACAGCTGCTTTGCCTGTTTTTTTTATTTTGTGGCGGAATACAATATAAGAAACATAAAGTACTTTGCTTGTCTGAGCACCAACTAAACACGTCTTTCCCTCACTATACAAGTGGCATTCTACCAACCACCTGAAACAAGACCAGAATCCGTGTGTTGCCTCACACAACTTGCAAAAGTCCAGCAAGAGGCCAGCAGCCTTCAGTATACTGTCCCCAGACAGATAGACACATTCTGTTTTTTTTCACATGGCCCCTCAAGTAAACAGAGTGCCCTCCTTTTATAGCTCAGTGATAGCCTAAAATGCAACACTAGAGCTGCAGAGAAAATCCCTTCACGGCCCAGGAAGGGAGTGATAGACCCCACTACCAAGCTGCCTATCATTCCATAAAAATCCAGGCCGAACTTAGGAATTACCAAAGTCCTTAGCAAACTAGTCTTTGCTAAGCATACTCCGCTTTCCTGGATTCCTTCCATCTCATCCGGCTTTCCCTGGATGGGACAGATACTTCCTGGAGCCTAGTACACCTATGCGAGGAATGTTGGGAATTCGGAATATAGCAACCCCCAACAAATTTTCCTGTCACCGTCTCACATACCTTCCCCCTTTGTTCAGACTTGTAGGGACGCACACTTTTAGCTGTCAAGCAGTGTGTTCTGGACAGGGCAGCTGCATTCCCTTGCAGTTTGCCTGACCTGTGCTCCACTGAAAATTTTAATTTTTGTAATATGAGAACCCACTTTGTGACTCTCGTTTTTTGTACTTTGGTTTGGCTCATCCAAGTAAGATGAGAGTGGTCTGTAGCCAACCTGAAATTTCGGCCCAGCAGGTAATACCCTAGATACTGTAATTTTTTTCAGGGGGTGTAAGCTTTCTGCTCAGATATGTGACAGGGTGTTCTTCTCCCCCAATCTCTTGTGAAAGGACTACTCCTAACCCTACATCAGAGGCATCAGTCTGGACTATGAACACCTTACTAAAATCAGGGGTAAGCAAAACTGGTTGCCTACAGAGGACAGACTTCAACTCTTGAAACGCACCTTCAGCCTTTGCGTTCCACTTGACAATGAACGATTTACTTTGTTTTGGTAAGATCTGTCAAGGGCGCGGCTATGCAAGCAAGATTTCGTATGAACTTGCGGTATTAACCCGCAATTTCCAAAATAATTCTCACTTGTTTTTTGTTTAAGTGTCGGGGCCAATTTTAGATGTTTTTTTTTTCACACCTCTTCCTATAACATATCCCAGATAACGTGCCCCCTCAAGACCCAAAGCACACTTTTTAGGGTTTGCAGTTAACCCCGCTGCCCTAAGTAAATCCAGTACCACCTGCACTTTTGGAAATTGGCTTTCCTAGTCGTCACTAAAAATGATCATATCGTCCAGATATGCCAAAGCATATCTACGATGGGGTTTAAAGAGGCTCTGTCACCAGATGATCAAATCCCTATCTCCTATTGCATGTGATCGGCGCTGCAATGCAGATAACAGTAACGTTTTGGTTTTTTTTAAAACGATCTTTTTTGGCCAAGTTGTGAGCAATTTTATATTTATGCAAATGAGCCTTTCTAATGGACAACTGGGCGTGTTTTCTCTTATGTCCAACTGGGCGTGTATTGTGTGTGTAACATCAGGGCGTGTTTACTTGTTTTACTAGCTGGGCGTTGTGAATAGAAGTGTATGATGTTGACGAATCAGCATCATTCACTTCTCATCGTTACCACCCAGCTTCTGGCAGTTCACAGACACACAGCGTGTCCTCGCTCATCCGACCCTATGAAGTTCCTGTGGGAGGAAGTGAGTGACGTCACAGCGTGATCTCGCGAGATCACGCTGTGTGTCTGTGCACTGCCAGAAGCTGGGTGGTAACGAAGAGAAGTGGATGATGCTGATTCCTCAGCATCATACACTTCTATTCACAACGCCCAGCTAGTAAAAGAAGTAAAAACGCCCAGATGTACACACACAATACACGCCCAGTTGGAAATAAGGGAAAACACGCCCAGTTGTCCATTAGAAAGGCTCATTTGCATAAATATAAAATTGCTCACAACTTGGCCAAAAATGATCGTTTAAAAAAAAAAAAAAACGTTACTGTTATCTACATTGCAGCGCCGATCACATGCAATAGGAGATGGGGATTTGATCATCTGGTGACAGAGCCTCTTTAAGTACCATGTGCATCAACCTTCGGAAAGTTGCCGAAGCCCAATTTAACCCAAAAGGCAAACAGACATACTTGATGAGACCATCTGGGGTGACAAATGCAGTTTTTTCTTTAGCTCTGTCAATGAGGGGCACTTGCCAGTATCCCTTGTTTAGGTCACTCCGTAGAGAAATATCTAGCACATGCTAAAAATATTCATCTTGGTGTGAGCTTTCAGGAAATGAATGATCCAAGCATGGTGAAGTGTGTGTTTAGGAGCAGTCACTATATAAAGGACATAAGATTGAGATGCCACTAATAATAGGCAGATATTTCCCTTCCGTTATATCTAGATAAGATACACAGCGCCCTCTGGTGGTACAAGAGATATTACCAACTATGATCACTAATGTGAACGGGGCACATAGCAGAGAGTGTGAAATAATAATGTAGATCTGTGTTTGCTATAAACTACAGTCATTCACTCTATGGCATAATTTAGTAAGTGTGTCAACTACATGGCTCCAAAAACTGTGATATGGAGGTTGCAAAACTCAAGACCTGACACAAGAAGATGAAAGGTGAGCTGAATGAAAGAAGTTGCACAATTTCTTTAATTTACTTAAAAGAGTGAGCAAAAATTATCCACTAGATCATTGGAACAATTTTAAATTAATTCTTAAAAACCAGGACGTTTACTGATTGGGTACCAAGAAGCGAGATTTCACTGGGTTCTGGGTGGAATATGTGCAGTACATGTAGCTTGCTCAGCCAATCAAAACACAGAATGCTCTTAAAGCCATTTAAACTTCTTCCTGGCGCTGGTCTGGCATAGTTAGGCCTAGTTTACACAGTGCAGATTTTCTGCAGATTTTGCATTTATTTTTTTAAGTCAAAACCAAGAACAGAACCTAAACAGAAGAAATTTATAAAGATAGGCCTTATAGTGTCTCCCTCCTGGCTACAATTCTGGTTCTGTCTTAAAAAAATGCAGGCAAAATCTGCATCAAATCTGCACTGTATGAACAAGACCTTAAAATGTTTGCTCCCTATTTCCAATGATTTTGGTGCTGTGATTGAGCTGTCATTTCTACCTCAGATTGTTCCTGACTGATCTGTCTTGTGCAATGATACAAATTGTACTATTTGCTCCTATTTTTGAACTCTGTACTAAGATGTCTGATTGTTGCCGACCTTCCACACAAATCTGATGTGACCTAACTTTCATTGACAGCAACTATTCCATTGCCACCAGCAACCACTTGTTCTAATGGGTGTTTGCCTAAGTTCCTACCTATTTATCCAAAGAATTAAAGGATTAGAAAAATCATTTCTTCCAACAAAAAAAAAAGCCACACCATTCCACAGGTTGTGTGTGGTTTTGTAGCTCAGCCCCATTCACATTTTTTGAGCTGCAATGCCAGACACAAGCAATGGACAGGTGTGGCGCTGTTTCTGGAAGAAAGTAGCCTTGTTTTTTTTCAATCCCGGAAAACCCCTTTAGGGTGGTTTTACACATAGCTCTGTGAGTGACCAGACCGACCCCTAGCAGATGTTCATCATGCAAAGGAAACTCAAGATGTAGTCAGAGAGGAGGAGCCACCATGCCAGAAGCTTTCGGTCTAACCCATCTGCACAGCTAGTCAGCGACAGGATCCACTATCAGCGGATGCGCAGCCTGAGGTTACAAGACGTGGAAAGCCCCAGAAGGATGCTGAAAGAGAAAAAGACATTTCCACAAGAAAATTGGAATGTTACTGCAGCAGAAATGAACACCTGACTCGCCACTGTGAGTGCAAGGGACTGCAATGGAAAAGCCTTGGGGAAGTGTAACAGGGTGGTGTTATGGAAATGCAAGTTTGAGCGATTTTCTATAGGCTGCTGGAGTCTGCCAGGGGAGAGCATGAACGTAAAACCGCAAACTGTAATATGTAACCACTCTGATCGACAGAGTCTAAGGCTACTCTATGGTGTTCGCCAGAGCCGACCGCAAGGTGGGATGGTCTTTGCTGCTTAGAACCCAGAATGTCTTAGCAGAGTACTGTGTTGATTAGAGGTGCAATGCAGGCAAACCTGAGCTGGAAACCAGACAGCCAGAGGGTTAACTGAAAGTCCAAAACTAGAGCAAGGGGTAATCAGGCAAAGCAAAGGTCAAAACCAGCCGGGAACAGATAATCAGAATCGGTAAGCAGAGGGTAAATGAGAGACAAGCGAGGTCAGTATTCACGAGGTCCAGAAGTGCAGGTAATGTCAGGAGCTTGATCAGAACACCAGAATATAGGAGAATCACAAGCAAGGGAGAGGTCGAAGAAGGTGGGATTAAATACTAATCCACACCTGACAGGCAGAAGCACAGACAAAAGAGATAGGCTCAAGGTAAAACAGACACGACCACAAGCCAGAACCGTAGTCATGGAAGTCTTAAGGGAACAGGCGTTTCCTAACAGGTGGTACTGGTAGCTAAGGGGATGTGGTCAGGAAGGTAAGACTGATGGGACAGTTTGTTCAGTTCCATTACAGAAGAGAGGAGACGTAGATACTATATGGCCAAAAACTAAAGCTGGAAGTGGCTTCCCCCAGAGTCGGGCTGAACCAAGTGAGAAAGGATTGCTGACTTGAAACCTGCTGAGGATGTAAAGAGAGAGTGAACTGTTAGGGGCATAAAGGGAACCAGGGACTAATAATACCTACAACTGCAAGTAATAAGTGCAAGTAACATGTTTAAGTTAAAGAGTAAAGCGCCTCCGTCTCCAGTTTATCAGAGTGGATGTATAGAAACAAGTTGTTCTGCAAACTTCAAGCATTTATTACTGTTGTTGCAAACTGTTTAGAGCGGTCTTAAAGAGATGTCAACACCAATTAAAAAAGAGCTATGTGTGTGCCAGTTCATGACTTGGAGGTTGTACTTCTGGTTGCAGCTGAGCGTAGTCAGGATACGTGAAAGGTAGTGGTGTAACAGCCACGAGGACCCACAGAGGCGCAGGGCGTTCCCAATACTAAGTGACTGGTGCAAACCCATGGTGGAGCATAGATGAAGTTGGCATTGGCAGAGTCACCTTTCCAGGGACCCACAGCGACACGGCAGGACGGGCAAAGAGCAGACATTCACTGTCGCGCAATCCAACTTGGGAACATCTGTGGAGATTGAGATCCCCAACATAGGCTACGACCTCTATGAAATTGATACCTGAGAATCTAAATCTGTTGAAACTATAACACTAAAGAACCACTCGTTACAAACGGCAAGATTTTTATGGCGTTTTTCCTGATGTTTTTTCCTGGGGGGGGGGGGTTTGCCCAAAAACACTGCAACAAGACGTTAACTGAAAGTTTATACTGAAATATAAAAGAAAAACATAAAGCATAAAAAACGTATATGCCATTAAAATTCTGGCGTTTTTTATATGTGTTTTTACCAACAAAAAAAAATATGCCACAAAAGAACTACGTGTGAAGGAAGCCTTAGTGCTGTAGAACCACCTTGCACCAAAGTCCTGGGGCCAGCAACGTAGCAGGACTCAAACCAAAAAGGATCCTATAGGTGAATGATGTAATCCATTTATAGCATTTTTCAGGGTATGAGGGCATTAAAACGGGTTAGTAAGTATGAACGTTCCCATAGATCCCGATGATTAAGCCATATAAAATGGATAACAATAAATATTACTGGCAGTTGGGCACTAGGGACTGTGCAGAGAATACACTGATGGGTCATTAAGAACAAAGCATTGTGTGTATGTTACTGAGTCACCAGGGATTTGTTACAGTATAAAAGAGTATATATACTTTCCGGGGGATTCTGTGTGTAAAGGGGCGCAGCTGTCAAGTTAGTGCTAATATATACTGGCATTTGTGATTATCTACAGCCTTTAGTTGGATGGTTATCCAACTAAAGGCTGACAACAGATCACCACTACCCATAGAATTATATTATAATGATATTATAGTGGCTTTTTGTGGTTCTGCTACACCAAGAATGCCCCTAATTTTTTTCAATACATTTATGTGCAAAATTATCTGTTCACGTTGAAATGTTCAGAAATAGAAGTTTTGCCATCTTTTAATAATAGAAACATCTTTGACAACAGGTGTAATGATATTCATACAAAGGTGTGATAAAAACATAATTTGTGTTGCAGCTCTGGTTTTTATTATTTCATATAGCATGAGTATGTATAATTACTATACAGTATGTATATCACTCCTCAATATTGATATTGCAAAACCAAGAAGCGCAAGCCGTAAGGTTATGCAAATCGAGGCAGTAGCCGGTGTCGCTAAGATCTGCAAATTATCACATTTTCAAGCACCCACCTCCAATCTGTGGTATGTGGGAGGGACATAAAAGCCAGATAGAAAGCAGAGTTTTTTAGCCACATGAAAGCTCAAAAATCGGATCAAGTGGTGTGGGATGATTGTGCGATGCCTCCTGTTCGTCGACGTGTGAGTTATTGCCACATGTCGACAACTGAGAGGGACAGAATCATTGAACTGAGAGACCTTGGTTTATCACTCCGGTAGATGCTACGTGCCCAGGCCGAGATGTCAGCACTGTTCAAAATTGCATGTCCTGGAGGTTGGGAGAACAACTATGAACGAGAATTACAGCAAGGGGTGCGCAGACACAAACCCCCGCATGGACGGATGGTCTGATTGTAAGGATGGCACGTAGTGTTCCATTCTGTACTGAAAATAAAATTGGACGTCACATCCCAAGCCTAGGACGGCAACCAGTGTCGACACAAACCATCAGAAGGCGTTTGCTCGACATTGGGCTACAAGCCAGATGTCCAGCTACAGGTGCTCCATTGTCTCAGACACAAAGATAGCCGGTCTGGAGACCACGTGGGCAATTCCATGAAGAGGCCTTCATTAGGGAACGTCTCACAGGTCCTACTCCCGGGATTATGGTGATGGGTGGCATAATGTACAGTAGCTAGATCCCTCTAGTCTTCATTTCAGGTACACAGCAAGACGGCAATGGAGGCAGGAATAGAAGTCTATCCTCTTTAGCAATGAGTCCCGCTTTCGTCTCAGGTGCAATGATAGCCAGAGATTGGTCTGGAGAGCACGGTGGCTTAGTGTTTGGCAGTATTGCTTTGCAGCGCTGGGGTCCTGGGTTCAAATCCAACCAAGGACAATATCTGCATGGAGTTTGTTTGTTCTCCCCGTGTTTGCATTGGTGTTGCAATTTCAATGTTGAGGAGTGGATGGGTGTTTATGTGTGTATATATATATATAGCAAGCTTGAAAAAGGCTCATGTTGTGTGAGCCAAAATGTCACACTTTTGGGGTCAATAAAGCACCGTCTTTTTTCACTATAAGCCTTTGTGAGTGCTGCCTATTTACTGCTATTTGTCTAGAAGGACAGTGGTCAGTTCCCTAAGGCTTGCACCCCCTTTCATTTAAGCCTGTGCTGCTGGATTCTATTTTATATATAAACTATATGTGCCCCTTCTTTTCTAATCCTCGGAAAGCCGAGCGAGCGGTGTACGGCTAAAAAAAAAAAGGATTATAAGTCAGAAAAAAGTCGCGCAGGGCCGATCAGAAACGAAGGGGCACAGCGCTCACCTGAGAGTTTCTGACACTTTTTTTTTTGTAACCGTTGGGGATCTCAGCTGATCAAAACTTCTGACATGTCACTATGACATGTCAAAGGCTTTATGAATGTTTAGTTACACTTTAAAAATGTGTCTGTGTAATAGATAATTAAAAGTTCAATTGTGCCCCGATCCTCATATTGGGCGTGTCCGCACCTACACATTAGTACAGGAGGTAGAGGCAGGAGAATTGCAATCGTATTACATCATTTATAAGCGGTCATGTGATATAATTGTGTGACCACATTGACCTTGGCATGTGCATCTGTAGAAGGGCTGTAGTTTGTGATCTGCTCATGTGCAGATGCTTGTTTACCCTCCAGTGATGTGTGTATATATATATATATATATATATATATGCCCAACATGATTATAACACTTGACTGCTAATAAATAAATAGATGTATTATGGATATGATCCCCCCCTCTTTTTCCCCCTGTAGTAATGTGTACATGTAAGGCGGGCATGCTCAATCTCAGAACTGAGGACAATTGTAGCAGGAAGTATACTGGTAAATGGCTTGTTTTGGCAATCCCATTAACCTATTCCCAATAGCATCACATAACTATATGGCAACTAGCAGTGTTCCACTCTGCAGAGCTGCCATATATTTACAGTCCCGCTTCTGCCGGCGATCACGAGGTTCAGGCAATAGGGTATTCCCAGATCTGGCTCTTAATAGCAGATTATGGTCCAGGTGGCATCATTATTTCAGGTCCTGAGGACTTGATCACCATGAAGGAGCCAATCATGGTGATCATGGGAAAGGTTTGTATTAGTATCTCTCCCCTCTCTGTGTCCTGTCAAATCATGAAAACGAGCGAAAAGATACAAACAGTGCAGTCGATACAGTTTTAAAGCACATCACACATAGGTGTAAGTTATAGTTGTTAGGATATATTTTTATGTGGCCTTTTTTGGCATTTTTAACAAAAATGATGCAAAAAAGTCAGTATTACGCAAAATCATGTTAAAACACCTCAAAAACGGCATGTATAAATATATCCTTAGGTGTTAGGTAGGGAAGATTTAGGCAGGTCTTTATAGGTTTGTTTTTTTTATTAATATAAGTTAAAGGGGTTTTCCAGTTCCTAAAAATTGATGGCCTATGCTCAGGATAGACAGAAGGAGAATATCACTGCACTGGAGACCCAAAGCAATATGCAATATAGTGAGTGCAAGCCCCAAAGGGACCTGATCCGGAGTCCCATAAATGGAATACTACTTTTTTCTTGTAGCCTCAGGATAGGCCATCAATATCTGATGGGTTCGGGTCCGAATCCTAGGACCCTCGTCTATCAGCTGTTTTGAAGGGGTCACAGCACTCGTACGAGCGCTGCTTCCCCTTCATTTCTATTTGATCACTGTGAATCGTTGACTCACATGTAGCTGAGATTTACTGGTATTGAAGCCGCCTTCTCCCATTCACTTCAATGGGAGAAGGCTGCAATACTGTGAATCATCGCTACATCCATGTCTACGATTCACGGTGAGCGAGTAGAAAAGAAGGGGAAGCAGCGCTCGTATGCACCCTCTTTAAAACAGCTGATCGATGGGGGTCCCGGGAGTCGGACCCGAACGATCAGCTATTGATGGCCTATTCTGAGGATAGGCCATCAATTTTTAGGGACTGGAAAACCCCTTTAATAGTATTAATGTCATAGTGAATTGATAGTTAATTATAATGATTTCATTTCTAACATGGGCTTATGTAAAGGTGTTGTCAAATGGACACAACTCTTTTAAGAGACTTTACAGTATAGGACGCTAAGCGGTAGTTCTTATATCACCATGGGTTTTTTAGGTTGCAGATCTGTATTTATTGATTTATTCTGATGCTACAAAATTGCTGATCTTTCACTCTGAGTTCACGTTTTACTTTGTTGTTCCCTGAAGCAATATCACTTCAGCTCCAATGTAAAACAAAATGAATTAAAATCCTTTTTTATTATTATGGATACATTGTGCAGTAGATTATTCTTGCTTTATTTATTTGTGATGATGGCCAGAGGGGATGATGCTTTTACCATTACAGCAGAAAGACCAGCATCAGTAAAGACAATTCGCCATCAGCTGAGAGAAGCAATTTAATACTGGAATGTATTTAAGAAGTAAAAAAATAAAAATAAAAAAAATGAAAAAGTTGAAATGTAAAGTTGACCCCGCAGCAGAAACAATACTGGAGGGGGTGTATATCTCACTCAGTTTAAAGAGATGGATGAGATAAAAGAATCCAGAATTGCTGGGTTTCCTGAGCATACCTAGTTTGCTGGGGCTTTTGTTAAATGTGTGTTCTGGGACCGGATGTTAGGGATCTGCCAGGTACTACGTCTAGGTATACTCCTGGGATTAATCAATCCACACCTGAGGCCAGACCTGTTAGACTGACACCGTCTCCCACCAACCAGGGTGGCAGGCTTGCTCCAGCCTGCTTCTGCCGTGCTTCTGCCTTGCTGCAGTTCCGCTTACCTGCTTCGCTTTGCCCCTGGCTTGCTTCCTTCTCCGTGCTCACGTTGGTATACTCCACTTCATCCTGGTCCTGACTATTCGTTCACCGCTCCGTTTCCTCGCGGCGTTCCGTGGGCTACTGCCCCTTCCCTTGCGTGTTCCCTGTTTGTTCTCCCGTGCACTTAGGCAGCGTAGGGACCGCCGCCCAGTTGTACCCCGTCGCCTAGGGCGGGTCGTTGCAAGTAGGCAGGGACAGGGCGGTGGGTAGATTAGGGCTCACTTTCCCTTCACCTCCTTCCTGCCATTACACTGGATTTCTATGAAATGGCAGGTAGGATTGGTAGTGGGACCTGTCATTCCCTTCTCCATTCCAGTGCCGGCATTAGCCCCTAGCTCAGGTGAAGCTGCTGGGCTTATTACTGAGCCATAAAATCTATGCAGTTAGTGCAGGGAGGGTCAGAGCCTGGGAATCCACACAAGGATAGTGTGGATAGTCTGATCTAAGGAACAGTGTATATGTACACTAAATTACCACTTTATTAGAGACACCTACCCATTTAGTAGAGCGTTGGACCTCTTTTGGCTTTCAGAACCGCAGCAGTTCGTCGTGGCGTAGATTCCACTAGGTGTTGAAGTTGTTCCATGCGGACAGGATAGCTTCTTGCAGTTGTCGTTAAGGTGTCCTTCTGCCATAATGTAAGCAGCTGCCATTAAGGGATGAACTTGGTTGGCCACAATGCTTAGGTAAGCCCTACTGTTCAAATGTCAATCCACAAGTATAAGAGGAGTCACGGTGTGCCAAGAAAACATTCCCCACACTATTAGGCCTCTTGCACACGACTGTTGTGCCACTCGGGCCATTTTTTTACGGTTGTCATCTGTATTCCACCCGTATTTATGGACCTGTAAAAAAAGGGGGGCTGGAAATGATGTCACAATCATGTCCAAACCCCTTAAAAGGGTCACATGATCGCTCAGATGCCACTTTCTCTACATTCAAAAATTTAAATCCCCTGATATCACCTAGCAACGCTCCCATAATTACGGGTGCACACATGTAGCCACCCGTAATTACAGGAGCCCCATAGACTTCTATGGGCCTGCCCGTGCCGTAATTACGGCCTGAAATAGGATATGTTCTATATTTTTCAACGGCACGGGCACCTTCCCGTACACAAACGGGAAGGCACCCGTGGCCACTAGAAGTCTACGGGCCGTAATTACAGGAGTTTTTATGGTCATGTGCATGGGGCCTTAAGAAAAGCTTTTTTATGGCTTTTTTGTGTGTTTCTTTAAAAAATACCAAAGAAATCATGTGTGAAATATGCCTTATATGAGTCAGGGTAAGTTCACACTCAGAATCAAAATGGTTGAAAATGACGGAGCTGTTTTCAAGAAAATGTTTTTTGAGGTGTTTTTGGAGCCGTTTTTGGAGTTATTTTTACATTGACACAATGAAAAACAGCTCAAAAAATGGCTCAAGAAGTGTCATGCTCCTTCTTTTCACGTGGCGTCTTTTTACGTGCCGTCTTTTAAAACAGCAGCATAAAAAAATCACCCCGTCTGAACTAAATGCAGTTTTTACCATTGCATTCAATGGGCAGATGTTTGAAGGCGTTTAGCTAGCGTTTTTCAACATACCCTCAAGGACAACAGCTTGCACTGCTCATCTAAATCATAAGTAAAGCTGGCGATAGACAAGAAGTGAAACCCAAGTGGATGAGCAAAAGTACTTATAGCCAAAAGTATTATAAACATGTTTGACTATGACTAGACAAAGATTGTCAGGTACAATAATTGGCTTTTTAATCACATATGACTGACTATGGTACAAAAAATACAAAATGGCTGATTTATTAACCTGTTTGCGCCTTTTAGAGAAAATTGCCTTTTTCTCTACACATGAGACACTTCTCCTCTACCTCTTGCACTCATCATTCACTCTTAATTCACTGCTAAAATCAATTTTGAGAGACTAGACGGATTATCAGCTCACTGAGGGATCAGGTTACATGCTGCCCGTAGAAGTCTATGGAGATGTGTAGGGATCTACTGTAGGGCGACAGAGGCAAAGAGTAACACAGAGACAATGCTGCAGCTTATAGTAAGGCTGTTTTCACATCTGCGTCACAGAATCCCAAACCAAATAGCGCAGCATGCAGTGCTATTTTGTCTGGTACAATTTCGGAAACCCTTTGAGGTACATCATGTGACGGAGCAGAAAAACGGAAATGACCATCACAGATATGAATAGAATCGAAGTGTTCTATCTCAGGTCAGTGCTGCATTCACAGCTATACTGCTCATTACTGCTGTATAATTTTCTCTATGCTGCTGCTTCTGAGGGTGTGCTACATTGTGATAGCAGAGCAGGATCTCCACTTTTCTCTGTGTGCAGTGTATGGGAGACATCATGGCAGCTAGTCTCTGCCCCTTTCTGGAGCTGTGCTCAGGGAAAACTGACAATTATAGTAAAAAATGCCATACACAAGTATTATTCCCCATGTACACTCATGACACCCTATGACCTACTTGGTCTAAACTAAGACCATCACAGAAGATGCCATTCTGGTGCAGTTGGGCGCATTTACCGATGCGCCATATTTATATACTGGCGTGTACCAAAATAAAAATTCACTTCAAAGTAAAAGCACCTTGCACAGAATAAGTAAGCTTAAAAAAAATGGCAGAAATAGTAAATCTGCCCCATTGTTCCTCATCTAAATAGGCAGCTTTACTGAACTCTACTGTACTGCACCATCTTCTCTATTCTATCTATCACTAAATAGAATAGAGAATATTCTATCACTATCTAACTCTATTGTAAACTGCACGAAAGCTCATATTTCTTGAATGATTTAGCAAGAATATCCTCTACAAACTTAGTAGCCAGTTTATGTGGGCATCCATTGCTACAGACAAAAAAATAAATCACAATCCTTCCTCAGGCAGCTGTATGGCCTGATGCACACGACCGTGTTCGGTCCGTGATATACGGTCCGCATGTCGGCCGCTTGTCCCGGACCGTACAAAGTACAGGGAGCCGGGCTCCTAGCATCATACTTATCTATGACGCTAGGTGTCACTGCCTATCCACGTAACTACTGTCACACACTAAAACATGATTACAGTACGGGACAGTAGTTCCGCGGACAGGCAGTGACCCCTATCGTCATAGATAAGTGTGATGCTAGGAGCCCGACTCCCTGCACTGTGTTCGGTCCGGGACATGCGGCCGACATGCGGACCGTATATCACGGACCGAACACGGTCGTGTGCATGAGGCCTATATGTACAGTGTATATCTGTGCAGCCAGAAATGGTGTGTCTAAATTGCAACTTTTTGGTACACCGTTCCTCTGCATCAGACCTGTAAATGTTCATTTTCTCTCTATAAGGTTATGTTCACACAGGGCGGATACGCTGCGTAAAAGAGCACAGCGTATGCGCCCTGTGTGCTGCAGGGCATTCCGGCCAAAAAACCGCACCAATGTTTCATCCCATGTGACTGCTGCAGCTTGTGATTGGCTGCAGCGTTCACAATGGAATGAAACATCATCCCAGGAGGCTGGCGTGGACGAAGAAACACAGAATTCTGGCTAAATATAAGATTTTTTTTGTTCTGAGTTGCGTTTTTTGCGTTGGAATCTCTTCTTTTCCACCGCAAGAAACACAACATCTGTTATTTGTTGCGGGTTTTACCTCCCCATTGAATTCAATGGGGAAAGCCCGCAACAAATAAGCAGCGATTACGCAAATACAATTGACATGCTGCGGATTTACAAAACCGCACCACAGGTCAATTTCTGAGCGTTTTCTCCGCTGAGTTTACGCAGCGAGTAGATGAGAGTTCTTCAAATCTCATCCACTCTGCCGCTACTGTATTACACTGCAGATTTTCCGCAAGGAAATCTGTTGCGAAAAATCTGTAGTATTTACGCTAACTGTGCTGAGTGGACAGGCTCTTCCTGAGCATTTGCTGTGTGCTCTGATCAATCAGATGTCTCCTCGTCCTCCGAGATACTGCAGCTGCATCCCCCTCCTATCTCTTACTAGTATTTACTTTTTTACTCTAGACAGCTTTTTCTTTTGGTAAGTAAGACGTTTTTTTTAGACATTTGCAGATGTTTTAACGTGGCATGTTCCACTGCATGATGTGTTATGTACTTTGTGTTCTTCAAAGCTCCTAGGAGAAAATATGGTGCAAGCAGCAGAAGCAGTTCAGTGCTAAACCCCCTCCCACCAAGGGCACCATAGCAGTTGCGTTCCCTGGCTCTATGATTAAGTGCTCCACTAATACACAGAATGAGGTGGTCATGCTGAAGAATATATGGCAAGATAGTTTCCAGTCCGTCCCCTGCAACGAAGATAAAAGATCCAGCGATGTAAAGTGTAAATAAGGGAAAACTGGGTTCCCACTTTATTGAGAAAATAATCCACGAACAGTGACACAGAGTAACGGAAACACCAGGAGGATAACAAGGTGGAAAGATGGCAAAGAATGAAGCCTACGCGTTTCAAGCACTGGCTGTGCTCTTAATCATGGCTCAGACGAATGAGCTACTGCAAGGCGTGGAGGTAAATATATCCTGGGAAAGGTAGAAGGATGTACCTGGAACGTAACAACGCCCTCTAATATGGTAATTTCGGATCCAGGAAACTAGATCAATAAAACGGTATGTATAAAATGTAAACTAAATATAACTAATATACCCGGAGGAAAACTAAAAATGAAATGTAAATGTAAGTTGTATACTGCTAGCGGGGAAAATAAAAATAAAAATAAATATATAACTAGAATGTCCATACATTTAGCACTTGCAGAGCGTCATAAGTCGAAGTTAAATATATCAGAACAAAGGAATAGAAAAATTTATATACAATGTACATAACATAAACCAATAAATATGCAAAATGGAAAAAAAAATATTAAATAATACATAACATGATGAAAAAAGAATGTGTAAACACATAATTCACTGACCGGAATAGTAAGGGTATGTTCACACGGCCTATTTACGGACGTAATTCGGGCGTTTTTGCCCCGATTTACGTCTGAAAATAGCGCCTCAATAGCGCTGACAAACATCTGCCCATTGAAAGCAATGGGCAGACGTTTGTCTGTTCACACGAGGCGTATATTTACGCGCCGCTGTCAAATGACGGCGCGCAAATAGACGCCCGCGTAGAAGAAGTGACCTGTCACTTCTTTGGCCGTAATTAGAGCCGCTATTCATTGACTCCAATGAATAGCAGCGCTAATTACGGCCGTAATTGACGCGGCGTTCAAGCGCCTGCACATGCCGGTACGGCTGAAATTACGGGGATGTTTTCAGGCTGAAACATCCCCGTAATTTCAGCCGTTACGGACCCCCGCCGTGTGAACATACCCTAAAGTCGGCAGATGAGAGCCGTAACTAATAACAAATTCATACGTTTACATAGGAATTTAAATGTATTATTTGTAGTGGTATGTAGTACCAAAGTTACCAATGACACAAATGAACTTGTGACTGACGTCGGCCAGAAAAAAATACAGAAATACATATAAATAGGATAGGTGACATATTAATAGAAACAACCCCGTAAGGGAGATATTTATGAAGATAGGGTATGTTAGGGTATGTTCAGTTTGTGTGTGTGTAGCAGAGCTCCATAAAAATCTTCAACAAATCTGCAATAAATCCACGCGTATTTCACTTCTCACACAATAGAGTAAATGAAATCTGTTGAAAAAAGTTCTAAACAAATTTATGGCAGATTAGAATGTTTGTAGTAAGGATATATAAGAAAATACATCATATCATATAATGCTCAGTTCTCATCTCTGGTCATAAAATATCTCCTATCCTCTCCTGGTAATACCACACGGCTGCTTATATTTTCTGGGTGTCCCTATAAAATAATCTGAAGAATTTTTTTTTAATGGGTTTATCAAACTTAAACAAAAAGTTCTATTTTCCCCCAAGTAAAATAACCCCCAATATTTATGCATGTTCATCGCAAGGACGTTCAGGTATCTTTTTTGGAAAAAACTAAAAACTCCAAGACGTTTATGATTCACCTTCTCTAATTTTAATTGATTTTCTGTAGGAAACATACCATAAATTTGAAATATAACCCCGCTTCTTCTATGACCTTGTCTCAGAGTTTCTAGTTTTCTATATAATTTGACTTTTGGCACTGAGTCGTAGCAGCTACAATGCCATATGCCATATATTGGGGAAAATGGATTTCTGTAATGCTTTCAAAAGTTTTTTTTTTTAATGACCTTGTCAAGAAAGATGTATGTTTAAAATTACAGGCACCTACACTGCCCACAAAATGTCATCATTAAACTTTCGGAGCTGCGCTTGTTTTTTATGGTTCAGATTAGTTGTGTTGCATTCTCCACTTTAAGCTGATTCATATATTATTCGCTGTGCGTGGCTACAAATCATCCCGGAATATGAGCTGATTATATCAAGTAGTGAACTCGTTTTACTGAATAGTTTAAATAAGACTATGACTGTTATCCATCTACAGCATTGAAATGTGTATATTATTAAATAGAATAAAAAAAATTATATTTCAAACAAAATATAAGTAATAGCAAACTGCTAAGATAAGCTAAACCGTACTAACCCCTACAGATGCCTAGAAGAAAGGGACTTGCATCCTCTTTTGTAATTCTATGCATTGTGCTGCTCCAGATAAGGTCCTGTACAGAGAACTTAAGTGAATAGGGTTAAGTTGAAGCTCTGACAGTTCAGGAGTGGTGGCAGGGCCGGCCGTAGGATAGATGGCGGCCCGTGCAAAATTATCTTTCGGCTCCCCACCCCATAAAAAAAAAGCCCCATAAACAAGTATAATCCCCCCCACAATATAATGCCCTATACAGTGCCCCCACACAGTATAATGCCCCTTTAGTGCCCCCCATACAGTATAATAATAATAATAATAATATTTAATAATATATTAGAACTCCTTTAAGGACACATTATTTTGTCCTCTAATTACGCCCTCACAGTATTATGCCCCCTAAGTGGCACACACAGTATATTGCACCCTGTAATGCCCCTACACAGTATAATGTCCGCTTAGTAGCCTCCACACTGTATAATGCCCCCTCCCCTGGCTGCCACACACAGCCCCCCTTTGTATATAGTGCCGCTCTGTAGATTGTGCCATATAGCCTCCTTGTAGACAGTGCCATAATCCCCCACCTCCTCCTAGTAGACCGTGCCATACATCCCCCACCTCCTCCTTGTAGATCGTGCCATACAGCCCCCCCACCTCCCCCATGTAGACAGTGCCATACAGCCCCCACCTCTCCCTTGTAGACAGTGCCCCCAAACAAAAACAATTTTTACTCACCTAGGCCCCGTTCCCACAACGAATTAAGCTGCTCCACGACGGGATCCTTGTGTAGGCCGGTGTGATCCTGTAACCTAGCACAGAGTTTCCCAACCTTTTCGGACTCGAGGCACCCCTGGAAGAAAAAAATCCTCAGGGCACCCCTACCAAAAATTTTGTAGCGAAAGACAGAAAACAGCTAAAAACAAGTACTACACTCTTAGGGTATGTTCACACAGCGTTTTTTTATAAGGCAGAAAAAATCTGCCTCAAAATCCACTCAGGAAGTGACAGCGTTAGTTGACATTTTTTTAAGCCATTGAAGCTAATGCAAAAGATGCAGGCAAAAAAGCACTCCAAACGACCGCCGCAGGTATTTTCTGCCTCCTATTTATTTCAATTAGAGGTCAGAGGAGGAAACCACTTGAATTTACCATCAGCCCCCCACTCACAGTAAAATGACCGTCAGCCCGCAACTCACATTAAATTGACCGTCAGCCCGCCACTCACAGTAAAATGACCATCAGCCCAACACTCACAGTAAAATGACCATCAGCCCCCCACTCACAGTAAAATGAACATCAGCCCCCTACTCACAGTAAAATGATCATCAGCCCGCCACACTGACTAAAATGATCATCAGCCCGCCAGACTGACTAAAATGACCATCAGCCCCCCACTCACAGTAAAATGACCATCAGCCCGCCACTCCCACTAAAATGACCATCAGCCCGCCACTCACAGATTCCCCCTGTAGATAGTGCCGCACAGCCCCCTGTAGGTAGTGCCACACAGCCCCTTGTAAGGTAGTGCCACACAGCCCCCTTGTAGGTAGTGCCACATACCAGTATTATAAATGTCACATGGTAGGGGAGGGCTTGTCACAGGTTTTGCTAAAATATGGCACCCCTTGTGCATCCCAAAAACTTTTAAAATAAACCCTAACTATTCGTACAGGTCACATCCTCATAACAACTGCACCATCAGAGTGACCCTACAGACAGAGCCAGCAAAGTGGAACTACAAAACAATGCTGCCGATAGGCTGTCCCACATAAACAGTGTCAACGGTTATAATCAACAGTACCACCAATCACAGAAAAATTTGGTCTAGAGGGGGGGGGGGGGGTCTTCTAAAATAGATCGAGTTTTGGAAAGGTTTCACTGTACAATTGCAGTAGATCCTTCTATGGGGGTTCCCACAGACTTTTGCATGAAACTTGTCCGATCTGTCCAGAGTGTGGGAGATCTTTCCTGTTTTAGGGGATTTCCGGAGAGTAGGCAAGTATATCTAACATTTGCAAGAAAACACCTGAACAACCCAAAACCAGTGTAGGTCCCACAGAGTGATGGTGTGGGGAACGCTTTGATGAAGAACTTACTATTATGGACAGTGGCGGATTAAGTAGACCATAGGCCCTGAGCTGTTACCCAAACTTGGGCCCCCCTTCTCCACCGCCGCCCTGTATCTATTGTTAACACTTCCTTTTTGTCCAGACATTAACAAATGGGTGTTACTACTCCCCTTGTCAAAAGGCTTTGTCCCCACATACTGACAGTCTCCAACCATCGCTGACAGTATCGCGCCGTGTAGGGACACATTCTCCTGACAAGGGGAATAGTA
Source organism: Rhinoderma darwinii (assembly GCF_050947455.1). Taxonomy (NCBI): domain Eukaryota; kingdom Metazoa; phylum Chordata; class Amphibia; order Anura; family Rhinodermatidae; genus Rhinoderma; species Rhinoderma darwinii. Next base: position 446,675,641 of record NC_134688.1, on the reverse strand, counting down.
ACACTTATTTGTCTATTAGTCCTGGACTGCACAAAGACTTTGTGAAATACAAGGATTTCCTATAATAAACATGTCAGTAGAGATGACAGATTGTCTATAAATCTAGTGACTCAAAGGGGACGAGGTAGTTTTTTTCCTCTTCTCCATCCAGTCCATACTTCATGACGACTTTTCCTGGCCATGACCAATTTCTGCAGAATTTGCCACTCAGATGTCTTTGGCTCCTCACTTTTCCAACATTTCCACACCTATAAACAAAGATAATATTATCATGGTGCCACACACTGTGCCCCTAAATATAATAGCACCAAACACTGCGCCCCTGAATAAAATAGTACAAACACTGTGCCCCTAAATATTATAGCACCATAGACTGCGCCCCTGAATATAATTGTGTCAAACACTGTAGATAGCACCACACACAGCCCCCTGTAAATAGCGCTACACAGTCCTTCCCCTCTGTAAATAGCGTCACATAGCCCTCCCTATCTTGTATATAGTGCTACACAGCAATCCCCCTTAGATATAGTGATACACAGCGCTCCCTTCTATATAGTGCTATACAACAATCCCCCCCTTGTATATTGTGCTACACAGCGTCTCCCCCGTTGGACCTGCAGCTCTTGTAATTGCTCCGTATAATGTCCCCCGTAGCTGCCCCCACAGTATATTGCCACCCATAGCTGCCCCCACAGTATAACGCCCTTCATAGCTGCGACACAGTATAATGCCTCCATAGCTGTGACACAGTATAATATCCCCATAGCTGCGACACAGTATAATATCCCCATAGCTGCGACACAGTATAATATCCCCATAGCTGCGACACAGTATAAGGGTATGTTCACACGGCCAAATTTCAGACGTAAACGAGGCGTATTATGCCTCGTTTTACGTCTGAAAATAGGGCTACAATACGTCGGCAAACATCTGCCCATTCATTTGAATGGGTTTGCCGATGTACTGTGCAGACGACCTGTTATTTACGAGTCGTCGTTTGACAGCTGTCAAACGACGACGCGTAAAAATACAGCCTCGGCAAAAGAAGTGCAGGACACTTCTTTGGACGTTTTTGGAGCTGTTTTCTCATAGACTCCAATGAAAACAGCTCCAAAAACGGACGTAAAAAACGCCGCGAAAACGGCGTGAAAACGCCGCGAAAAATGTGAGTTGGTAAAAAAAACGTCTGAAAAGCAGGGTCTGTTTTCCCTTGAAAACAGCTCTGGATTTTCAGACGTTTTTGTTGACTACGTGTGAACATACCCTAATATCCCCATAGCTGCGACACAGTATAATGCCTCCATAGCTGTGACACAGTATAATGCCTCCATAGCTGTGACACAGTATAATATCCCCATAGCTGCGACACAGTATAATATCCCCATAGCTGCGACACAGTATAATATCCCCATAGCTGCGACACAGTATAATATCCCCATAGCTGTGACACAGTATAATGCCTCCATAGCCGCGACACAGTATAATGCCTCCATAGCTGTGACACAGTATAATGCCTCCATAGCCGCGACACAGTATAATGCCTCCATAGCTGTGACACAGTATAATGCCCCCATAGCTGCAACACAGTATAATGCCCCCATAGCTGTGACACAGTATAATGCCTCCATATATGTGACACAGTAAAATGCCCCATAGAGGTGACACAGTATAATGCCCCCATAGATGTGACACAGTAAAATGCCCCATAGCTGACACAGTATAATGCCCCATAGAGGTGACACAGTATAATGCCCCATAGATGTGACACAGTAAAATGCCGCATAGAGGTGACACAGTATAATGCCCCATAGCTGACACAGTATAATGCCCCATAGCTGTGACACAGTATAATATCCCCATAGCTGCGAAACAGTATAATATCCCCATAGCTGCGACACAGTATAATATCCCCATAGTTGCGACACAGTATAATATCCCCATAGCTGCGACACAGTATAATATCCCCATAGCTGCGACACAGTATAATATCCCCATAGCTGTGACACAGTATAATGCCCCCATAGCTGTGACACAGTGTAATGCCTCCATAGCCGCGACACAGTATAATGCCTCCATAGCTGTGACACAGTATAATGCCTCCATAGAGGTGACACAGTATAATGCCTCCATATATGTGACACAGTAAAATGCCCCATAGAGGTGACACAGTATAATGCCCCCATAGATGTGACACAGTAAAATGCCCCATAGCTGACACAGTATAATGCCCCATAGAGGTGACACAGTATAATGCCCCATAGATGTGACACAGTAAAATGCCCCATAGAGGTGACACAGTATAATGCCCCATAGCTGACACAGTATAATGCCCCATAGCTGACACAGTATAATGCCCCATAGCCGACACAGTATAATGCCCCATAGCCGACACAGTATAATGCCCCATAGCCGACACAGTATAATGCCCCATAGCCGACACAGTATAATGCCCCATAGCCGACACAGTATAATGCCCCATAGCCGACACAGTATAATGCCCCATAGCCGACACAGTATAATGCCTCCATAGCTGCTACACAGTATAATGCCTCCATAGCTGCTACACAGTATAAGGGTATGTTCACACGTAGTCAACCAAAACGTCTGAAAATCCAGAGCTGTTTTCAAGGGAAAACAGACCCTGCTTTTCAGACGGTTTTTTACCAACTCGCATTTTTCGCGGCGTTTTTCGCGCCGTTTTCGCGGCGTTTTTTACGTCCGTTTTTGGAGCTGTTTTCATTGGAGTCTATGAGAAAACAGCTCCAAAAACGTCCAAAGAAAACGTCTTTGTACATAATGTTTTTATTTATGACTATATATAAAATTGTATATATACGTTCGATAAGAGTTAAAGCTTTTCATGCAGTGATTAGGGTTATTCTACTATCTCTAAAAATATTGCTTATCTCTTATGTTTGCACAGTAATGCAGAATTCTTAATGGAGCACCTTCACAAAGTAGTTATTTTATTGGGAATTCAAGAATTTACTAAAACCGGTATCGGCAAATCCGACATGTCCTCTTTACGTTAACTAGTGAACACCATTAAAGGCATGCCTCTCAACTGTCCCGAATTCAGCGGGACAGTCCCGGATTCCGGCTTCAACTGTACCTGCGTCCTCCAGCATACAACTATGGAGTTCCGGGCCAGAGCAGCACAAGCTCTCTGGCCGGGGGCTCCTGTCTTTGGAAAGCCCTTGATGTCACTGTCCATATATGGACAGTGACGTCAGTGGCTCCTCCAGGAGCGGAAACCCAGGCCAGAGCGTTGCCCACGCTCTGGCTGGGGCCTCCACACCTAGAGGGAGCTACAAGGGTTGTTAGCGATATCTACAGGCAGGATGGAGCTATCGACAGGGGGGTAGCGCTATCTACAGGCAGTGTGGCGCTACCTTCAAGGGGGATGTTGCACTATCTACATGGGCACGGTGGCACTATATGGGCACCATCAACATGGGCACAGTGGGCACTGGCACTTTATATGTGGGCACTGGCACTTAAAGGGGTTTTTCCATATTGGACATTTATGGCATATCCACAGGATATGCCATAAAAGCCTGTAAGATCCGGGTCCCACCTCTGGGAACCACACCTATCTCTAGAACGGGGCCCCCTAAACTCCGTTCTAGCTTACTCTTCTCCGCTGCCTCCATGCCACTTCCTGGTTAGGTGCTCACTAAGCTATGCTGTTTCCGTAACTCCCATAGAAGTAAATGGGAGTTACTGAAACAGCATAGCACGGCGAGCTATGCTGTTTCCGGAACTCGGTAGTTACGGAAACAGCCGTAACTCCCATTTACTTCTATGGGAGTTACTTAAACAGCGTAGCTCAGTGAGCTCGGCTGTTTACGTAACTCCCGACCACCTAACCAGGAAGTGGCCAGGAGGCAGCGAGAGTCAAGTAAGCTAGAACGGGGTATAGAGGTGGAACCTGCATCTATCTGACTTTTATGGTGTATCCTATGGATATGCCATAATTGACCAAGATGGGAAAGCCCCTTTAATATGTGGGCACTGTTGCACTATGTCGGCACTGTGGCACTATCTACATGGGCACCATCTACATGGGCACTGTGGCACTATGTGGGCATTGGCACTTTATATTTGGGCACTGGCACTTTATATGTGGGCACTTTGGCACTATGTGGGCACTGGTGGTATGTGGGCACTGGCACCATCTATGTGGGCACAATCTACAGGGCATTGTGACACTATGAAGCATTATGCTGTATGGGGCATCTGTGTGGGCATTAAACTGTATGGAGGCAACTATGGGGGCATTATGCTGTATGGGGGAAGCATAATGCTATGGTGCCCCCATACAGCTATAGGGGCATTATGCTGTATGGGGACAACTATGGGTCATTATACTGTATAAGAGCATCTGTGTTGGCCTTATACTGTATGGGTGCATCTATGGGGGCATTATACTGTATGGTGGCATTATACTGCATGGGGGTTCTAATGGGGCATTATACTGTGGGGAGGCACTATGGGAGCATGATATTGTGTGAGCTGATCCGGGGGAGTATGGGCGGCTAGAGGGCGGAGTTAGAGGCGTGGCTTAAAAGGAACAAAATATTGCTCTCCCTCTTTGCGATACTTGAAAGTTGGGAGGTATTTTAAAGGGGTTTTCCAAAAATCATAAATTATCACCTGTCCACAAATTTTTCCACCTTTTTCAAGATATGTCCTTGCTTTTAGTGCATGGGAACTTTCTTCAAGGCTTAAATCTTGATAATTCTGACAGCTGAAGGTTGGATACAGTTTTCTGGTGTAATGATGAATGCCATATTTGTCAAACCCCGCAACTTTTTACAACACCTACTGTATGACATTCTGTTGGTTGTATGAAATAAGGGGTCGTGACTTTTCATACCAGGGCTACACCTAGACTTTTTGTAGTGCTACTGATTGATTTTAATATTTAGCTACAACTGCAGTGCAAATGAATGCATTTAGTTGCATGCAATCTTGTGGTCTGAAGCTGTCTCCCAAGAGTTAGGGTATGTTCACACGCAGTAGCAAAATACGTCTGAAAATACGGTGCTGTTTTCGCCTGAAAACAGCTCCTGATTTTCAGACGTTTTTTAACAACTTGCGTTTTTCGCGGCGTATTTTACGGACGTTATTGGAGCTGTTTTTCAATGGAGTCAATGAAAAACGGCTCCAAAAACGTCCCAAGAAGTGACATGCACTTCTTTGACGCGGGCGTCTTTTTACGCGCCGTCTTTTGACAGCGACGCGTAAAATCACATCGTGGGAACAGAACATCGTAAAACCCATTGAAAGCAATGGGCAGATGTTTGTAGGCGTAATGGAGACGTTTTTTCAGGCGTAATTCGAGGCGTAAAACGCCCGAATTACGTCTGAAAACAATGCGTGTGAACATACCCACGAAATCAATCAGTAGCGCTACAAAAAGTCTAGGTGTAGCCCTGGTCTAAAGTCGATCACAAGGAGCTAAATGATTTACAGACGTTTTCCGACATTTTTCCACGATAAAAAGTGTTAAATAACTATAGTATACGTTCATATCTGCGCTGCTATTTACAGTATCTATGTATTTATTTTGTAGTATCAAATTAAAGGGGTTGTTCAGGATTAGAAAAACATGGCTGTTTTCTTCCAAAAAAAAGACTAGACCTGTCCATGGGTTGTGTCTGGTATGGTAGCTCAGCTCCATCAAAGTGAATGATTCTGAGGTGCAATATCACACACAACCTGTAGACAGGTGTGTGGCACTGTTTTTGGAAGAAAGCAATCAAAATTAATGTTTTTCTAAGGGCCTGTTCACATCAGCATTGACTTTCCATTGAGGGGTTCCGTCAGAGGTTTCCGCAGTCGACTGCGCTATTGATTCCGTCAAAAACAACGGAACCCTGTCACATCAATGACACACGGAAACCATTAGCAACGTTTCCGTCACCATTGAGATCGTGATGCAAACGGAAGCTAAGGTTTTCGTTTGCCTTTCCATTGAGGGGTTCCCCCAATGAAACCTCGGACGGAACCCCTCAACGGAAAGTTAACGCTGATGCGAACACAGCCTAATTCCGTGCAACCTCTTTAATATTTTATTTCACTCATCTGAAAATCAAAAAGTATTCTCTCATTTTTCCACAGGAGGGCGCTCTCATTCCTAAAATAAATTGGTTTACTGAAACAGAAGGAACGAGTTGTGCTATTTCATTTTGAAAAATCCCCCCAAAACTGGCATATATACGGTATATGTATGTATATATATATATATATATATATATATATATATATATATATATATATATATATATATATATATATATATAATTTAGATAGATAATTTTTACACATCTGTTGCTATGGAATTTGTTTTTATTTTTTCATTAACTACAATGAAAATCTGTCAACACCGTGTTTTCGAGAAATAAAAAACTCATTATATATTTTTCTATATTTTTGCCCATTACTAATATTGAATATTGTTCATTCTTTTTCTTCATTTTTTTTGTTCATTCTTTTTAGTATGTCCCTATAGGGGACTATATAGGGAACGAGAACTACAGAGGACTATATAGGGGCCCTTATCCATAGGGAACGCCTCAGGGGGCCCTTATCTACAGGGAACGCCACAGGGGGGCCTATCTACAGGATAACACCACATAGGGCCCCATGTGGCATTCCCTGTAGATAGGGCCCCCTGTGGCATTCCCTGTAGATAGAGCCCCTTGTGGCGTTCTCTGTAGATAGAGACCCCTGTGGCGTTCCCTGTAGATAGAGACCCCTGTGGCGGTCCCTGTAGATAGGGCCCCATGTGATGTTACCTGTAGATAGAGCCCCATCTACAGGGAACGCCACATGGGGCCCTATCTACAGGGAATGCCACAGGGGGCTCTATCTACAGGGAATGCCACAGGGGGCTCTATCTACAGGGAAGGCCACAGGGGCTCTATCTACAGGGAACGCCACGGGGGCTCTATCCACAGGGAGCGCCACAGGGGGACCTATCTACAGGTAATGCCACAGGGGGCTCTATCTACAGGGAATGCCACAGGGGGGCTCTATCTACAGGGAAGGCCACAGGGGGCTCTATCTACAGGGAACGCCACAGGGGGCTCTATCCACAGGGAGCGCCACAGGGGGACCTATCTACAGGGGCACTATACAGGGAGCACTATACAGGGGACACTATACAGGGAACGCTACAGTGAATGCCACAGTGGCCCCTGTCTGCAGGGAACGCTACAGGGGGCCCTGTCTGCAGGGAACGCTTCAGGGGGCCCTTATCTACAGGGAACGCCACAGGTGGGCCTATCTACAGGGTAACACCACATAGGGACCGATGTGGCATTCCCTGTAGATAGGGCCCCCTGTGGCGTTTCCTGTAGATAGAGCCCCTTGTGACGTTCCCTGTAGATAGAGACCCCTGTGGCATTCCCTGTAGATAGAGCCCCCTGTGCCCCTGTGGTGGTCCCTGTAGATAGGGCCCCATGTGGCATTCCCTGTAGATAGAGCCCCATCTACAGGGAATGTCACATGGGGCCCTATCTACAGGGAATGCCACAGGGGGCTCTATCTACAGGGAATGCCACAGGGGATTCTATCTACAGGGAATTCCACAGGGGGCTCTATCTACTGGGAACGCCACAGGGGGCTCTATCCACAGGAAGCGCCACCAGGGAACCTATCTACAGGGGCACTAAGGGGAAGGCTACAGGGGGCACTATACAGGGGACACTATACAGGGAATGCTACAGTGAATGCCACAGGGGCCCCTGTCTGCAGGGAACGCTACAGGGGGCCCTGTCTGCAGGGAACGCTACAGGGGGCCCTGTCTGCAGGGAACGCTACAGGGGGCACTATCTACAGGGAACGCAACTACCTACAGAGGGCTCTATGGGGAGAACTATCTACGGAGGGCTCTACTGGGAGCACTATCTACAGAGAGCTCTATGAGATGCACTATCTACAGGGGGCACTGTGTGTGGTGCATTACTTTACAGTGTTTGACACAATTTTATTCAGGGGCACAGTGTATGTTACTATTATATTCTGGGGCACAGTGTGTAGCACTATTATATTCGAGGACACAGTGTATGATACTATTATATTTGGGGGCATAGAGTGTGGTACCATAAGAATTTGCTCTTCGTTTATAGGTGCAGAAATGTTGAAAAAGTCAGCTTCCAAAGACATCTGAGCAGCAAATTTACCCATTTCTGCAGAAATGGGTCATGGCCATCATAGAGTTCTGGACCAGATGGAAAAGTAAAGAGAACGACTAGAAGCTCAGAAGTCGTCACTGGTGAGTCACTAAATGTAAATGTTTATTCTCCCTGTGACTGCTCAGTACTGTAGTCACTGTATGATCTGCAGCGAGATGATGTGTGTATCGTTCTTTTTAGTGAAACAGCAACTCCCAGCATATCCTTACCATCGTTCTGGCTATACTGGGAGCTGTAGTTTTATGCCGTACAAAGTTATATGGCAGGGGTTAAACTAAATTAGCAAATTATCTCTGTACTGAGCTGTATTTGTACTGGTGCTGTATATATGTACTGAACTTTGTTCTGGTGCTGTATATGTATGTACTGAGCTTGGTTCGGAGTTAAATTCATCATAACAACCAAGCTCAATACATATATACAGCACCAAAGAGAAGCTCAGAACATATATACAACTCCAGAACCAGGCTCAATACATATATACAGCACCAAATAGAAGCTCAGAACATATATACAGCACCAGAGCAAAGCCCAGTACATATATACAGCATCAGAACCAAGCTCATACACATATATAACACCAGAACCAAACTCAGTACATATATACAACACCAGAACCAAGCTCAGCACTTAAATACCACATCAGAACAAAGCTCAGTACATATATACCCATCAGAACTAAGCTCAGTACATAAATACAGCACCAGAACCAAGCTCAGTATCACGTAGCGGGTTTGTGGACCCACTAGGCCGTACTGCCGTAGCGGGGAGGCAGCTGGCCAAACAACAGGGAACCAAAGGCAATACAATGCCCCGCACAAGGGTACCTGGATAGTCCAGACAGTGGCCGCAGCTCTGGTACAGATGGAGATGGGTGCAGCAGGTAACGCCAAACGTGGCGGATGACACAGGTGCCCCAGGTTGCGCCAGACGTGACGAATTCCTCCAGACGTGGCAGATGACACAGGTCGTGGCAGATGACACAGGACATGGCAGATGGTACAGAAACCGCAGGTTGCGCCAGACGTGGCGAATTCCTCCGGACGTGGCAGATAACACAGGACGTGACACGAGTCCGACACTAATAGGCACAGGGACAAGAACAGCACGGGATACAGGAACAGGTAACAAGGCACGGGTAACAACTGGAACGGGAAACACTAAGGGACCATATGCAAGACAGACTTGGGATAACTAACAAGTCTCAGGCAAGGATCAGAAGGGCTGGGGCCTTCTTATAGACCAGGAAATCATGGGCCGTTGATGATGATGATTTCCTGATGTGCGTGCGCTTGCCCTTTAAGGCCAGGCACAAGCGTGTGCGCGCACCCTACGGGACACAGCAGAACGGAGCGGAAGTGAGCGCTGGCATCTCCTAGGAAGGAGATGGGGACCAGCGCTCATGGATCCATGGCTGCGGGCGTCGGGAGGTGAGTAAACTCGACGGCCCGTGGCCATGGACGCTACACTCCATATATATCAGAACAACCAAGCTCAAAACATATATAATTAAATTCAAAAAGTCTCTCTCATATATTCTATAGATTCATTACACACAGAGGGATCTATTTCCAGCATTTTTTCTTTTAATGTTGATGATTATGGGAACAGTTAATGAAAACCCAGAAAATTGGAATATTATATAAGCCCAATTAAAAAAATTATATGATTTTTAATACCGAAATTTAGTCCTACTGAAAAGTACAGTACGTGCAGTATATGCCCTCAATACTTGATCGGGGCTCTTACTACATCAATGGCGTGGCATGAAGGCGATCAGCCTGTGGCCATGCTGAGCTGTTATAGAAGCCCAGGTTGCTTCATCACTGACTGTGGAAACTTCACAAAGTAAATTTTGCATTTCATCTGGAAATCTCGGTCCCAGAGTCTGGAGGAAGAGTGGAGAGGCGTCATTCCAAGTGTCTTGCGGTCCAGTGTGAAGTTTCCAGTCAGTGATGGTTTGGGGGCCATGTCATCTGCTGGTGTTGGTCCACTGTGTTATATCAAGTCCAGAGTCAGTGCAGCATCTACCAGGACATTTCCCAGCACTTCATGCTTCCCTCTGCTGACAAGCTTTATGGAGATGCTGATTTCATTTTCCAGAAGGACTTGGCACCTGTCCACACTGTCACATGTACCAATACCTGGTGTAATAACCACAGTATCACTGCGCTTGATTGGCCGGCAAACTCACCTGACCTAAACCCCATAGAGACTCTATAGGGTATTGTCAAGAGGAAGATGAGAGACACCAGACCCAACAATGCAGATGAGCTGAAGGTCGCTATCATACAACCTGGGCTTCCATAACACCTCAGCAGTGCCACAGGCTGATCGCCCCCATGCCACGCCGCATTGATAACATCTCAGCAGTGCCACAGGCTAATCGCCCCCATGCCACACCAATGATACTGTAATTCATGCAAAAGGAGCACCGACCAAGTATTGAGGGCAGATACTGGGCAGACTTTTTAGTAGGACAACATTTCGGTATTAAAAATAATTTTTGTGAAATTGGGCTTATATAATATTACAATTTTCTGAGTGACTTAAATTTTGTGTTTTCATTAACTGTTACCATAATCATCAACATTACAAGAAAAAAATTCTGGAAATAGATCCCTCTGTGTGTAATGAATCTATATAATATATGAGACACTTTTTGAATTGAATTACTAAAATCAATTAACTTTTAATGATATTCTAATTCATTGAGAAAGACTAGTATATCTACTGAGCTTTGTTCTGGTGTTGTATATATGTAATGAGCTTTGTTCTGGTGCTGTATATATGTACTGAGCTTTGTTCTGGTGTTGTATTTATGTACTGAGCTTGGTTCTGGTGTTGTATATATGTACTGAGCTTTGTTTTGGTGCTGTATATATGTACTGAGCTTTGTTCTGGTGTTGTATTTATGTACTGAGCTTTGTTCTGGTGCTGTATATATGTACTGAGCTTTGTTCTGGTGTTGTATTTATGTACTGAGCTTGGTTCTGGTGCTGTATTTATGTACTGAGCTTGGTTCTGGTGCTGTATATATGTACTGAGCTTTGTTCTGGTACTGTATTTATGTACTGAGCTTGGTTCTGGTGTTGTATATATGTACTGAGCTTGGTTCTGGTGCTGTATATATGTACTGAGCTTTGTTCTGGTGTTGTATTTATGTACTGAGCTTTGTTCTGGTGCTGTATATATGTACTGAGCTTTGTTCTGGTGTTGTATTTATGTACTGAGCTTGGTTCTGGCGCTGTATTTATGTACTGAGATTGGTTCTGGTGCTGTATATATGTACTGAGCTTTGTTCTGGTACTGTATTTATGTACTGAGCTTGGTTCTGGTGTTGTATATATGTACTGAGCTTTGTTCTGGTGCTGTATATATGTACTGAGCTTTGTTCTGGTGTTGTATTTATGTACTGAGCTTGGTTCTGGTGCTGTATATATGTACTGAGCTTTGTTCTGGTGTTGTATTTATGTACTGGGCTTTGTTCTGGTGCTGTATATATGTACTGAGCTTTGTTCTGGTGTTGTATTTATGTACTGAGCTTGGTTCTGGTGCTGTATTTATGTACTGAGCTTTGTTCTGGTGCTGTATATATGTACTGAGCTTTGTTCTGGTACTGTATTTATGTACTGAGCTTGGTTCTGGTGTTGTATATATGTACTGAGCTTTGTTCTGGTGCTGCATATATGTACTGAGCTTTGTTCTGGTGTTTTATTTATGTACTGAGCTTTGTTCTGGTGCTGTATATATGTACTGAGCTTTGTTCTGGTGTTGTATTTATGTACTGAGCTTGGTTCTGGCGCTGTATTTATGTACTGAGCTTGGTTCTGGTGCTGTATATATGTACTGAGCTTGGATCTGGTGCTGTATATATGTACTGAGCTTGCTCCTGACACTGTATCTGTGCATTAGCCGGGAGAGTTGTCGCGGCTTACTGCGCACTCCGCACTGTCCTCCACCCTTCTCATGTGCACAGCCTAACTAAATAGGCTGAGCACGCTTAGGATATTGAATGTGCGCATATAGGTCTATACGTAATGGGTGAGTTTAATATAATGTGTGGGTAGGTCTGTATGCTTATGTAATTATATACATGGTGTGGCAATCCACACTAAAGTATTCTGGACAGGGAATTTCTTTATTTAGAGTCCACTTTAATATAGGGGGAATTTTAAATATCGTAATTGCATTATTTTATTATTAGATTAATTTTCAATGGCGCAATACACTGCAAAACACCGTGACCCCCCCTCAGAGCACGTATATCTTAGTCTGAAAAACAGGGAACCTGTTTTTAAAAATTTTAATCCCACGCCTGCGCTGACCTGATGGATACAGTAATACACATTTTTTTTATTTAAAAAAAACCCAACGATTTCAAAAGTGTACATAACCTTTAAGGTTTTTATTGCTGTGGGTTGCTATTTGTCAAGATAGGATGGTAGTGATCATGAATGGCACATGAACACTGCAGGAGAGGCACCGAAGCGGCGGAGAACAGGACCTCAGCACTGAAGTGGGTGACACTTCAGGGGGTGAGTATCTCCTAGTTTATGATGTTATGCCATCCCCTGATCCGGATAACCCCTTTAACCCCCTTGGTGGTATCCAGTGTACTATTATGTTGGATGCATGCCATCAAAATATGGCGCAGGGTCAGGAGATGAGCCCGCACAACCCACGGCAGGGGACGGCTGTTCCAAACAGCTGACACCCGACTGCAAAGGCCGGGATCGGACATAATTCTGATTCCGGCTGTTTAACCCCTCAGAAGTCACAGCAAATTGCGACTGTGGCATTTAAATGGTTAGACAAAGGGATGGGACTCCCTCAGTTCCACGATCAGCCCGTCTGCGACTAAATTTCCGGCGTGTGATCGGCTGTCGTGGCAGCCAGAGGTCTATTAAAGGCCTCAAGGTCTGCCTAATTGTGATTTAATAGTAGAGCACAGTAAAAGGCAATACACTGCAATACATAAGTAATGCAGTGTATTTCATGAGCGATCCAAAGATCGCATGATTAAGTCCCCTAGACGGGACTAAAAGAAAACTAAATATTGTTTGATACATTTTTAAAAATGTAAAACAACAAAATAACTTTACAATGCATATTTTTTGGTCACCTCGCTTCCCAAAAAATTGAATAAAGAGTGATCAAAAGTTGCATGTCCCCCAAAATGGTACCAATAAAAACTACATCTCATGCAGCAAAAAACAAGCCTTCACACAGCTCAATTCATGAAAAGTGTGGAGCCACATCTATCAGACATTTATGGCATATCCTGTGGATATGCCACAAATGTCTAAGTTGGGAATACCGCTTTTGGTACGCAGCGTTTTTTTTACTTTTTATTTTTCTGTTGACATAGCTGTATGATGCCTTGTTTTTTTCTGGGACAAGTTGTGTTTTTTAATGGTAACATTGTGGGGCACATATATTATAGTCTACATTTATAAAAAAAATATTAATTCTGCCATTCACAGTGCAGTATAAATGACATTATAACTTTATTCTCTGGTCAATAAGATTACTGCAGTAACAAATTTATATAGGTTTTTTTAATGTTTTACTACTTTTTCAAAGAAAAAACTATTTGTTATTAAAAAATGTATCTTGCGTTTCGATATATTTTAATAGCCATAACTTTTTAATTTTTATGTAGATTGAGTGCTGTGAGAACTTGATTTTTTTTTGCCGGATGAGATGTCGTTTTTATTAGTACCATTTTGGGGTACATGCGACTTTTTGATCATTTTTTGTTCTATTTTTTGGGCAAATAGATCAGCTCATAGATCTCATGCACTTCAAATGTCAACGTTTTTTTAACAGATTTTTTCTTATAAACTAGCTTGTGGGCGCTTTTTTCTTACTGATTTCCTCCTTTGGGGTGTGGGGTATGTAGCCCTTGTAGAGAACAGTTTCCCTAGATGTGGTCATAGTCTTTTCTCCTTGACACCTGCAGTCTGGTTTCCCATCTTATTTGAGACCAGTTCTGTATTTTAGGCAGTGCGCTTGTTTCTTTCATATGAGTCTCCCTTTTAATTTTATTATATAATCCTTATATTCCTCTTAAATTGGTAACTTTACTTCTTACACCAGCAGTATGGGTTTATGTGCAGTAAGGAGATGCGCTTACAGACTCCCACTGCGCCTGCGCGTTCAGTTGATGTTGTCGATGTTACTTCCGGGTACGTCAGCTGACGGCCGGGAGTCACATGGTCAGACGTCACGAATGAGGTGGGCCATTGTGATTGGCTGTTTCGAAGTGCACTGCCGAAGCCCGGGGGGAGGAGTATTAGCTATATCAACTCTGGGTCCCGAGTGAAGCGTGCCGCTGACATCCATGCGTGCACGCTTCCGTGTTGTACAGCAAAATATCTGCTAATGAATGAATATCGCTGGCACCCTAGCCAGAATGACCAAGTTACAGACCCCTGATGAAATATAGGTATAGAAACGCGTAGGGTCAGGTTAGTGAGGGATCATAGCGTAGGTGACAGTGGCACTGTTGTTCGCCCTAGCACCAGGTGATTTAGGAGCGGTAACTGCAGGCTCCGGTGTGTTTTAGGGTCTAATCCACTGTTACACCAATGTTGAAACGCTGATCCCATATTTGTATCTTTCAAGTATACCCAGTTAGAGAGGGTTCACAAATGAACCAGGAATTGGAGTATGTGTTTAATACGTTTTTAACGCACACGGTGGGGCTTTTCACAGTGGTGACTGCACCCGTTTTTAGAGAGTCATGAAATAAAATTTATACGTTTTACTCATTCATCACTTCAGTGAATTACAATTTCCTATACTTTGTGGGAGCACAAGTAAATATATATTGTAGAATACAGTGAATTATTTACACCAGCAGTAGCGTTCTCTTCATCCAATCACCAGACTGACTGTCATAAGAAGTACCTTCTCCAGCATCATGATGTAAGCCCAGCTCCAGACTATGACATTGCCTTCAAGATGCAGTCCAGCTCTCCTCACCTCCTCTTGCATCTAAAGCCATGCCCCCTCACTAGAGGGCGCTCAGGAGCACCCAACCTCTCCTCTCAACAACTCACACCTGAACGATCAGAAAAGTTGTCACTTTTCTTCCATTGAGCCTATTGGCAGGTCATACAGAGTGCATTACTCAGTAGGGGTTAGCAAAGAGCAAAGGAAAAAGCAAGATAATTTAAAATCTGTGCTCCATCGAAAGGCATGATAGCAGTGACATTTGAAATACACTCCTCAACATTTAAATTGCAACACCAAGAAGGGCAAGCCGTGAGGTTATGCAAATTGTGGAAGTAGCAGGTGTCGCTAAGATCTGCAAATGATCAAATTTTCAAGCACCGAGCTCCAATCTGTGGCATGTGGGAGAGGCATAAAAGCCAGACTGAAAGCAAAGTTTTATAGTCACATGAAACCTCAAAAATCGGAGCAAGTAATGTGGGATGATTGTGCGATGTCTCCTGTTCGTCGATGTGCTAGGAATTACCACAAACTGAGAGAGACAGAATCATTGACCTGAGAGACCTTGGTTTATCACTCCGGCAGATCGCTACGCGCCTACGCCGATATGTAAGCACTGTTCAGCATTGAGGTTGGCAGAACAACAACTAACGAGAATGACAGCAAGAGGTGTCTCTGCGCGGATGAGTCGTCCGATTGGAAGAATGGCACGTAGTGATCCATTATGTACTGCAGGTGAAATCAGAGGTCACATCCAAAGCCTAGGGCAGCAACCAGTGTCAACACAAACCTTCAGGAGGCATTTGCACGACATTGGGCTATGAGACAGACGCCCAGATACAGGTGCTCCATTGACCACACTCCACCATTCCCAAAGGCTATCATAGTGCCCAGAAAGACGGTAATAGAGACTGCAATGGAGGTCTATCCTCTTCAGCAATGAGTCCCGCTTTTGTCTGAGACGCAATGATAGCCGGTCTGGAGACCACGTGGGCAATTCCATGAAGAGGCCTTCACGAGGGAACATCACACCAGTCCTACTCCCGGGATTATGGTGTGGGGTGGCATAATGTATGGTAGCCGAACCCCTCTAGTCTTCATTTCAGGTACAACAACAGCTCCACTTTACATTGATTTGGTCGTGGAACCAGTGGTACGGCCAATTCTCCAAAGTGCCCCAGATGCTGTTTTTCAACAGGACAACACCAGGCCGCCTGTTGCTCGTGCTACTGTGAGCAGCCTGCGTGGCCTAAACGTGC
The DNA here is from genome assembly GCF_050947455.1 of Rhinoderma darwinii. Classification (NCBI taxonomy): domain Eukaryota; kingdom Metazoa; phylum Chordata; class Amphibia; order Anura; family Rhinodermatidae; genus Rhinoderma; species Rhinoderma darwinii. The sequence continues at coordinate 446,659,218 of NC_134688.1, read as the reverse complement.
TACCATGGCCTGCAGCATCTCCGCCCTTGTCTCCCATCGAGCCCATCTAAGATGTCATTGATCGGTAATTGCAAAGGGAGCTGCCAGCAGCCAATCTTGATGATTTGCGTGCCCAAGTGCATGCAGCGTGGCATAACATTCCCAAGACATCCATTAATAATCTCATTGATAGCATGCTAAGGCGTGTAAGTGCAGGTATTTCTGCATGTGGCGCTCATACACGATGCTGAATAAATCAAGATGTTTGAAATATTTTGTTTCCCTTTTTTTATCATTTGCATATTATTAACATGTCTATCGATCCTGTGATTTCCACAATTCCAAAATGTTTTCTTCTTGGTGTTGCAATTTCAATGTTGAGGAGTCTATAAGTAGGTACTCCAAAAAAATTCTATATTTATTTTTCAAACTTTGCCATTTAATTTGAGAATCCGTATTGTATTATTAATAGAAATACAAATTGTGACTGAAATTGTTCTTTAACCAGTTCAGGTGGAAGGTACGCTATATGGGCAAAACGATGTGGTCTCCTCTAATGATTGAGTACAGGTGTTTCAGTCACACCCAGCGCAAACAGGTAAATAAAATCAAGCACACAGCCATGCAATCTTCATAGACAAACATTGGTAGTAGTATGGAGCGTACTGAAGATCTCAATGACAAACGTGACACTGTCATAGGATGCCACCTTTATCACAAGTCAGTTCCTGAAACTTATGATCTGTTAGATCTGCCCCTGTCACCTGTAAGTTCCAGTATTGTGAAGTGTAAGCGTTAGGAGTAAAGGTGGCCATACACATTAGAATAACGTCGGCCGAATCCAGTGATTTCAGAAAGACCAGCTGACCATCTAATGTGTATTAGACTCGACATTCGGTTGGCATTTGTCGGGGGGAAAAAAAGGATCGGTCATGTTGAATTTCAACTTACCTGCTCCTTTGTTCTCAAGAGTGATTATTAGCCACTGCCAGAGATGTCTGGCAACAGCTTATTCCTTTCTCCCTATTAGTAACACATGCACACTCAGTCGAACCAAGCGTGTATGGCCGACAGCTATTAAAGGTGTATGGACATATTAACAGCTCAGCCAGAAAGCGGTAAACCACAGAAACTCAAAGAGTGTATTTCCAAGTGCAGAAGCAAATGACACGTAAAAATCCTCTATTGAATCACTCACTATAGGGTTCCAAACTGCCTCTGGAAGTGCTATCAGCACCAAAGATTGGGAGCTTCATAAAATGAGTTTCCACGGTTGAGCCGCTGCACATAACCCTAAGATCACCATGTGCAATGCCAAGCATCGACTGGAGTGGTGTAATGCACACCGCCACTGGGCTCTGAAGCAGTCGAAATGTGTTCTCTGGAGTGATAGATCACATCTCTCTATCTGGCAGTCTGATGGATGAATCTGTGTTTAGCGGATGTCAGGAGAACGCTACTTACCGGAATGCATAGTGTCCACTGTAAAATTTGGTGCAGGAGAAAAAATGGTGTAGGGTTGTTCATGTGATTATTCACTTATACCGAGACCAATTGATGCAGCTACACTGCTGCTGACCCTATTCCATACACAACGCTCATTAGGCGCTTTGTACATGAAAAAAACAGAAAAGACAGTGGGGGCAATTTATCGACCTTTCTGCAGGATTTTTCTGGTGTAGAAAGTCGCAAAAGAGCCCAAAAGTTTGCCACTTTTGTAGAAAGGAGATTGGCTTGGAAAAGGGACGTGGTCACAGCAGCCAGAAAACTGGCATAAATTATAGTGGAAATGGAGATGGCCTAGATTTTAATCTATGCAATGCTGTAAGGTAAAGGCTGGGCCTCATACCATGCCCCCCTCCCCCAATCAAACCCCAATCAAACTACACCCATTGGACAGTTAAATAAAAAAAATAATAAAAGAAAATTGTGCTCACCTCAACACTCCTCTCCAGATCCCTTCAGTATGACGTGCCTCATACAACGTACAGACGCATATAACAGATAAGGCCCTGAAGTTGCTCGGCGTCAGGACCTTATTTATATAAGCCGCACTGAAATAAGGAGGAGACCCGGAGGGGGAGAAGAGGAGTGGTGAGGGATGTGTTTTTGTAATGACAGGGATAGGGAAACAGACAAGTGAGCCCTAATCTACCCGCCACTCAGTCCCTGCCTACTTGCAACGACCCGCCCTAGGCGACGGGGTACAACTGGGCGACGGTCCCTACACTCAGTAAGTGCACGACAGACAACCAGACAAGGAAACACAGAACGAAGGGAAACGGGGCAGTTGCCCACGGCAACACCGTGAGCAACAAGAGTAGTAAACGAGCCGAGTCAAACCAGGAGAGTACGAGGTGCCAAACGCAGAGCAGGAGAGTAGTGAACAAGCCGAGTCAAACCAGGAGTGTACGAGGTACCAAACGCAGAGCAGAAGAGTAGTCAGTAAGCCAGGGTCAATACGAAGCAGGGACAAGTAGTTCAAGAAGCTGCAGCAGGGCCAGGAAACCAACAGAGAAGAATCACAAGCAAGGAGGAACAGGAAAGGCAGGTATAACTAGACAGAGGGCGGGAGCTAGCTCCGTCTGGCCAGGCTGTGATAGGCTCTCCCACTTCTAAGCCTGCCATCTTGAGTAGTGGAAGATGGAGTCAGTCTCACAGACATAGAAGCAGGTGCAGACTGATTACCTATGGGCGTGGATACAGAAGCTGTGCCTGGCAGATCCTTAACAGTTTTTCTTATTTTATGACCGATGTAGGGGAAATAGATGGCGGATGACTGCAGTCATTGTGCCACAATTGTGGCCTGGCCTAAGATGCAGCACATTTATTAAGAGGCCTCTTAATAAATGTGTCAAATTTTACTCCAACTCTGCTTTCTATTAACACTGGTGTATGAAATGGCAGTCTTCATAAATTGCCCGAGTATATTTGAATCATTGAATTGACTGTCCACCTTCTAACACTATGCCACATTTTTTAAGGCATATTTATAGTGATTAGGACTCCTTTTTCTGCACATACAAAGCTTCAAGTCTTCTGCAGAGACAGCTAAATGCTAAAGTTTAGGCTGCCTGCAGCCACCACTAGAGGGAGCTTCCTGCATACTGTCTATACATTTAATACAATAATAACACAGTATGTAGTAAGATCCCTATAGTGGGTGCTTCACCATAAGATACATCAAGATTAATCCATATAAAATCTTATACCTAAAAACCTAAACCTTTACTTTCTGTTTATTGGGATAAAATGTGTGTGTGTGTATATATATATATATATATATATATATATATATATATATATATATATAGATTTATTTAGAGGAAGATTTAAACCAAAATATGGCTATTTAAAGGAACCAGGATGCATGTTGTATATTTCACATTTTTATTATATTCTGCAAGATATAACTGGTCTTAATTTTCTTATTAGGGTCAGTGGATTTCCTCACATGCATTAGGCCAAGCTGATACCTGCTACACATGTACTTAAAGGGGTCATCCTACTTATACAGATGAGAGTATGTTGCAAGTAATCAATCGTTGGCACTTCTCTGAGCTTAACCCCATAAGTACCAGTCTATTTTGGGCTTTCAGGACCAAGCTATTTTTTGATTTATTTCATTGCCGTAGTCCAAGAGCCATCATTTAAAAATTTTGCGTCAACATATTCATATGATGTCCTATTTTTTGTGGGCTGAGTTTTTGGTTGTAGTTTTTCTGGGCACCATTTTGGGGTAGATATAATATATTAATTAACCGTTATTTATATTTGTATGAGTATTGGAAAAAAAAACAGCAGATTCAACATTGTTATTTACGACATTTTTTTACTCGTGTGGCATACATAACATGTTAACTTTATTCTATGGGTTAGTACGAATACGTCAAGACTAAATTTACATTTTATTTTTATATGTGTTAGTAGTTTTGCAAAATAAAATAAAAAAATGACGGCTTGTTCTTAGAGTAGACCATAAATGTTTGATCAGTGGGGATTCTGACCCCTAGGACCCTTCCTCACTGTCATCAGTATGGCTGTGGCACTCCAACAAGAGTGCTATGGTCCCTTCATTATTTATATTGGTGCAACGGATCGTCCATACGTTCAGCTGTACTAAGTACTGCAGCTTGTCCTGTTCAAGTACCGCAGTCCCTTTATTCTGCTGATAGGTGGGATCCCGTGGGAAAGAGGCCCACCATTAAGATATTGATGACCTAACCTAAGGAAAGTCTATCAATGTTTTACTCCCAGAAAACTCCTTTACACAGTAGCAGAAAGAATCTATATTCTGTTTTGGAATGGATACCAGGCTGGTAGCTTCTGCCAACGATGATAGAGTACGGGGCAGACCTTGCATGCTGCGGGTGGTGACTGGAAGGACCACATAGTACAGTGGTTCACCAGCCCCACTCTCCTTACCTCTTCTGAGAACCAGCAATTTGGTGCCCATTGACTCCTTACCACAGGAGCAGCCCCACCTAATATTTTGGGGTACTGGCTAAACCCGGCACCTTTATATACAATCTCACTGGCCCCTTTTACTCAACTCCGGTAGCAACCACCATTAGTACAGGGACTTTACCATTATTCTACTCTATTGCATCTCAAGGACATTGACTATGGGCAGCAAGAGTTGAACGAGACTGTATCTGCCGATTGTTCATTACAAACACTGTAGTTAAACCATTTGTGGCTTACAAGCCTGTAGTTTCCCTTGGTGGGTTACACTGTCAAGTTTACATGAACTATTTGTGTATTACAGATTTACACCTAAGGGCGAACATCCGTGTCTGTTAGGGTACCTGGGTCTGCACTCCTGAAGGATTTCCAAGAGACTCTCATTGTTGTCAGTCTGTCTGTCAACATTTAATTTTGTTTTCTATTCTTATGGATTATATCTGCCCCGTTCTTCCGAATTTTCCTTTTGGCAGTGCATAAGAGAAGTGTCTGTTGAATAAAAACACAATTGGTATTGTAACAAACACTAAGTAGTGTGAGCAGGACTAGGTCAGAACAGGTCTTCAGCCTCTGACTGTAAATAACTGTTCATTATACAATGATTAAACTTTATTACATAAGATTGGATTAATTTATTATAATTGTCAGATCTCTCTCAAAATTAAAAGTGTCAGGATAAACAAGTAGATCCACTATGTAGCGAGGATGAGTAATATAGACAACTTGCATGGACTCCTGGAGGATGCTGCCTGCGGTATTCCTTAGTATTCAGTGTCATTATTATTTATAGATTCGGATGTATGGATCAGCAGTTCTTGATGATAAACTGCTCAACTGGGCCATGATTTAATTCGGATACTCACAAATCTCCTGTATGTTGGATAATACAACCTTTGTGGATCAGCACACGCTGCCGTCTATTCCTCAGGCTATATACCAGGTGCAGGGGCTGATTCCTACAGTGAAACTTTAACATTTGCCTATTCGGAAAGCTTATACTAATTCATATTAATGTAAATTCGCGCACACATTGCTTGTCCGCATATATACATAGGTATATTGATGTAGACGCACTATATGTCTACCTCTGCATAGCCTATTTTAAAATAGTGTTATATATATTGACTGGTAGCAGGTGAGAATATTCATATGGACTAGAAAAGACTCACATATCTCAGAGCTTTATTGTATGTTATAGGTTATTGAACATCATTGTCAACAGTATGACACAGTATATTTCTAATTTCGAGAGACGGATGATAATCCAGCAGTTTTGGATGCTGTTTTTTGGTCTTCTGGGTGGTCTTTACTTTACTTATGTTATAAAATGTAAATATTACAAGCCTATTAGATGTTCTGTTCCCTCCTTTACAGTCATCAGAGTAGAGGTGGACTGGAGTCAGAAAAAAGGAGAAGCTGTAACCTGACAGTCACTCCATTCACTGCAGTTAGCAGTGATAGATGCATGGCTGCATGTCCAAGGCAGGTATAATTGGGGTTTAGTGGCGTCAAGCTATAATGCAGCCTAGGGTACCATTTAGTCATGATGTAGCTCTTCAAATAAGATATTAGGAGTTTCTACTGTATATTATTCATTACCCAGTGAAAATCTAACTCACCCTTCTAGCAGGTGTATAATAGGGGGCCAGAGGTAGAAGTCATACCTACGCCTTGGTGGCCGAGGAAGCCCAATGACCCCTCTACCATATCACACCAGTATTATAAATAGCATATGGTAGGTAAAAGACCCTGTTACAGATTTTGCAGGGGTGAACATACTATGTGTGAGACCTCTGCAGCCACACGGCAGCCTAGAAGGTGAGGGGGACCACTGACATCCTAAAAGCAGTTGTCTCCTATCAAAAAAAAAACAACTACATGGCAAGATCTACAGGTACATCAATGAGGGATTGAGAATTTCAAACAAAATAGAATTTAGGAATTGGGTGGAATTTTAATTTAAATAGCATAATATTGCCTGTAGTGTCTGTATATAACTCTATAACGTTTAATTCCCTATTGTCCTCGTAAATATAATTTCTGCAACAGTGAGAAGAAATTGATGAAAATCAAATAAAATTGTACAATATTTCATGCTTATCTGTTTCATATTTTCCCCTCTTTTGGAATTACACAATGCAGCTAAACTTACTTATGAGTTATCATGATGCATAAAATTCAGCTCTGCTACATACATGAAGTGCCTTTTGGAAGCAGCCTCTGGTAAGTGCTAAGTACCCCCTTCTGATGGGTCACTGGCAGGGGCATCTATAGAAAAGCAATGGACCCAGAGCAAAAATTGAAATGGTACCTCCTTCCACCACTCCTTCCACCCTGGCACAGAAAGTCCCAGTGCTTGTATGTTGCTGTTCATTCCAGGGGATGTTCTAGATCACAATGTCAATGGTTAACGAGGATGAAACCAACCTGAGCTGGCTCCCCCATCTCCACAGGCATTATATGTGTATATGGTGTGTGTATATATATATATATATATATATATATATATATATAAAATCGTATGTGTACCATTTCCCACTTCAAGTCAACAGTATGAACTATAGTACATGGTGACGTACCCTTCATAAATGTGGTAAAAGAGAACAAATTCTGGGGTGAACACAATCAACTACCCACAATTTTTCACAATTGGTTACAGACTAGTCTTCCTTCTATTAACCAATGGTAAACCAAAGTGGCTCATATGTGTTGGTTTGAGGAGCTGTCTAACTGAGAACCAAATTTTCGTAATTAATTCACAGAATTATGGAAACCATTGCATAACAATTATGATACCAACCCCACCCCAGACCCCAGGAGCACACTGATTATATTGTTATAAAATATTAAGTGATAACCACTAAAGCAACCTAGACCTCCAAAGATATTACATATAAACCCATAACCACAATAGAGCACATTGTATATCAAAATAAACCCTTTCATCACCTAAGACCACCAGAGATTAAAGCTATTAATCAGTTAGTCACTCTAGCCCACCAGGAGTATGACAGGAATGCTATAATTAAAGGCGTTTTTCCCCTCAAGGACATTTATGACATATAGGATATGTCATAAATGTCAGACAAATGCGAATCACACCTCTGGGACCCACACCTATCTCTAGAATGGGGCCCCCTAAACTCCATTCTACCTCTCTGTGCTCCGGCTGACTCGTGTGATTTCCGACCATGAAGAAGAAGACAGCATAGATCGCTGGGCTACGCTGTTTCCTTAAGTCCCATAGAACTGAATGGCAGTTACGGAAACAGCCATTCACTACTATGTGAGTTACGAAAACAGCATAACTCAGCGAGCTATGATGTTTTCTTCTTTATGCTCGGAAATCACACGCTTCAGGAGAAACAAAGATCAGTAGAAAAGGGTTTAGGGGGCCCCGTTCTAGGGATAGGTGTAGGTTCCAGAGGTGGGACCCGCATCTATCTGACATTTATGACATATCCTGTGGATATGTCACAAATGTCCCTGATGGGAAAACACCTTTAACTCCTAAACCACCCTCTGTTTGACTTATAATTAGTCATATAATAAGTCATATAATTGGGGGATATTTTGTTGACTCCATGGTGTGCACCAACAACAAACCCCCCTTAAAAATCCTGCATTTGCGACTGGACCCGCCGTCTTCTGTAGCCGCTGCATAAATGAATTGGTTTTAGTTGAAACACTTGACCAGCCACCCCCTTTTTCCCATGCCATCTTACCCTTCTCTTCTGGACTACTTCCAATAGGTATGGACCCCTTTTGAAGATCTTAAAAAAATGTGGTAAAGGCTGAAATTGTGTGGTAAAGACCATATAGAAAGTTCTGTACTGCTAGGTGGAGGAGGGCATGTGCTTGTATAGATTGATCAAATTGGCTTATTTATATGGTGCATAATACAAGTCAAGTTGTTTAAATATCTTTGAGATTTACGGGATCATAATCCAGATATCCATTTAAATTAGTTTTTCCCCCTTCTCGCCTAGGAGTGCTTACAACTGCTCAAAGATGATCTTAAAATATTACTGCACCAATCTGGCAGAGCTTCTTCCCTCATTCAGCCATCTCGTCTTGATAAATGATGACATCTAACCACCACTAACCTGTTCAACAGCTCTGCGCTCCCCTCAGTAAATGTTTCTTTTCTCAATTATTAATGGGTTCTCGAGGGAACACAAAATGCACTTCCAAACACTTGCGTGTTGCTCCAAGGAGTGAACCTGTGTGCTTTCCATTTCTCTGAAATTAGGTCTCAGTGTCAGGGATTGTGTAAAGACCTCTCACGTCCTCCACTTTCTCACAAATTTAACTAATATTGGTTTTGAGACTCTTTGGAGCCATTTATGACAATTTGCACATTTGTAAATGGATTAGTGTTTTGTAGGCTCAGGGAGTGTAGCATCTGGCAGCGAGGGACTTCATAAAACATACCACAGAACATGTGCATAATTGATGTCAAAAATAGGGATTTGGATTCTTTTTAAAAGGATGTAACACTGGAAGTGTCTGCTTGTGTAATAATGTATTAAATGTAAACCACTTACAAAAGTGATGGATTCTGGGCTTACACCTCTTTTCAAAAGAATTGTCCAGTTTGGCGCACCCTTTTTAAGGAGGACTTGTCCACTCTCTTTACATGTCTGTTTTAGGAAATAATTGCATTCCTTAAAAAATAACACTTCTGGAAAATGTTTTTTTCGAACTGTGCATTGTGCCATCCCCCTGTTAGGGTATGTTCACACGCACTGTTTTCAGAGGTAATTCGGGCGTTTTACATCCCAAATTACGCCTGAAAAGACGGCTCCATTACGCCTACAAACATCTGCCCATTGCTTTCAATGGGTTTTACAATGTTCTGTTCCCACGAGGTGTAATTTTACGCGACGCTGTCAAAAGCAGAAAAAATGGGACATAGATAACATCAAAACCACAAAAAAGGCCATACTTACTAGGTAGGTGGGTGGATGAAAACCCGTTCCCAGCAGTTTTTGATCTGTCTGCGTCCTGCTGGGAACGGGTTTTCACCCACCCACCTACCTAGTAAGTATGGGCTTTTTTGTGGTTTTGATGTTATCTATGTCCCATTTTTTCTGCTTGTGTTTTTAAATTAGGAACGAAAAGTTCTAGTTAGGGACTCGCAAGGCACTGGGGACCCTTGACGTTGGGTTGCGAGCTTTGCGTATTTTGGCCAAAATAACAACTAATACCCCATGTTTCATGGATATATTTTTTACTATGTATACTACTTTTTTTCAGGACGCAGCCAGGTCTTATATGCTGGGAGGGCATGATGTGCTGGCGTTTGGTTTGGCATGCAGAGCAGCCCGCCTTAGCTAACAGTAGAGGCGTTACAAATAGGCTGTTATTCGGCAAGATATGCTATGCCTGACGACCAGCACATTATCCCTCCACGTATTAAACATAGTACTCACACCCCATGTACTATTCACAGCACTGACCCCTATTCATCACATTTATTTATTATTTATTTTTATTACATTATCACACAGTTCTGACACTTTCATACATACATATTTCTTTTTTACCATACATTCACGCCCTAGCACTACACTAACACTGACACTAATTAATCGCTCACCTTTGAGCACTTAGTTCGCCACTCCCCTCAAGACTAGTGGGAGTGGCTATCACTATTTAGTGCACACTCCTTCTGCAGCATTTTTTGATCTGTCTGCGTCCTGTTGGGAACGGGTTTTCACCCACCCACCTACCTAGTAAGTATGGCCTTTTTTGTGGTTTTGCTGTCAAAAGACGGCGCGTAAATAGACGCCCGCGTCAAAGAAGTGCATGTCACTTCTTGGGACGCTTTTGGAGCCGTTTTTCATTGACTCCATTGAAAAACAGCTCCAATAACGTCCGTAAAATATGCAGCGAAAAATGCGAGTAGTTACAGAAACGTCTAAAAATCAGGAGCTGTTTTCAGGCGAAAATAGCTCCGTAATTTCAGACGTATTTTGCTACTGCGTGTGAACATACCCTTATTCTTTCTAACCCCTTCCTGGCATTTGACGTATACTTACATCATAGCCAGGAAGAGTATGGAGCGGGCTCACGCAGGGGCGTAACTAGGAAAAACTGGGCCCCATAGCAAACTCATGACTGGGCCCCCCAGGTGCCACAAGCAGCCCCCCTTATAGATAGTGCCCCCTGTAGAATGTGCCATACAGCCCCTTGTAGACGGTGCTTTTTATAGCCCTGCCTTTAGACAGTGTCACAACCCACTTGTAGATAGTGCCACACAGCCTCCCCTTAGTAGATAGTGCCGCACAGCTCCACCTTAGTAGATAGTGCTACACACAGACCCCTGTAGATTGCACCACATACAGCCCACTGTAGATAGAGCCACAGCTCTTCCCCTTGTAAATAGTGCCACACAGCCCCTTGTATATAGTGCCACACAGCTCCTCCATGTGTTTAGTGTCACACAGCTCCCCCTTGTGTATAGTGCCACACAGCCCCCCTTGTATTTAGTGCCACAAGGCAATGGCACATCCGAGAAAGTTGTATCAGTCAATCAAACGTGGAAAGGTGCATTTGGAGGCATGACTATGTGACTCTTAAGGATAAGGGCACCGCCCATGACCCTTTAAAGAGTAATTAGCATATAGTGTGCTCCGTTTTAAAAGTGGATTTAAAAGATTTTGCTGCATCTGAAAAAAACATACATTTAGAAATATTGTCAGGTCATGTATTACTGCATGGTGGCGGTTCAAAGGGTTAAAACTACCAGACAGGTTCCCATGAAATATACAATGAATTGGGAACAATTCCATGTGCCCTGCAATTTTGTTATTATAAATATATCCTATATAATTACAGCTCCAGAACCAAGGTCATACATATATACAGTACCACAACCATGCTCAGTACATAAGTACAGCACTAGAACCAAGCTCTGACATATATACAGCACTAGAACCAAGCTCAGTACATATATACAGCACCAGAATCAACCTCAGTACATATATACAGCACCAGAACAAAGCTCAGTACATATATACAGCACCAGAACCAAGCTCAGTACATAAATACAGCACTAGAACAAAGATCATACATATATACAGCACCAGAACCAAGCTCAGTACATAAATACAGCACCTGAACCAAGCTCAGTACATATATACAGCACCACAACCGAGCTCACTACATAAATACAGCACTAGAACCAAGATCATACATATATACAGCACCAGAACAAAGCTCAGTACATATATACATCCCCAGAACAAAGCTCATTAGATATATACAGCACCAGAACCAATCTCCTACATATATACAGCCCCAGAACAAAGCTTAGTACTTAAATAAAGCATCAGAAGTAAGATCAGTACATATATACAGTCCCAGAACCAAGCTCAGTACATATATACAACACCAGAACAAATACAGCTCAATTTAGTGCAACCCCTGCCGTATAGCTTTGTACGGCGTAAAATTACAGCTCCCAGCATGGCCTGAACAATAGTAAGGATATGTTGGGAGATACTGTTTCACTAAAAAAAATCATACCACCGGGTCATCTCGCTGCAGATCATACAGTGACTACAGTACTGATTAGAGGCAGAATAAACATTTACATTAAGTGACTCACCGGTGACACCTCAGATTCTCGTTCTTTTCTTCTCCCTCTTGTCCAGACCTCTATGATGGATTTCTCCCGGCCAGGACCCATTTCGCAAGTTTTCCCGCTCAGATGTCTTCATCTTCTCACTTTTAAAATATTTCTGCACCTATAAACGAAGTTAAAATACTCAACACCTCTAAATATAATAAAGCGCCATACACTGCACCTCTAACTATAATAGCGCCATACACCCCACCACTAACTATAATAGCACCATACACTGTGTCCCTGATTATGATGGTACCATACACTATGTTACACACACACACACACACACACACACACACACACACACACACACACACACACACCATGCCCCCTGTAGATAGTGCCACCATAGCCCCCTGTAGATAGTGACCCCCATGGAGCCTCTGTAGATAGTGCCCTACATAGAAGCCCCTGTAGACAGTGCCCCACATACAGCCCTCTGTAGATAGTGCCCACATATGGACTCCAGAGCTGCAAGGCAATAGTGCTAACCACTGAGCCACCGTGCTGCCCTTCATATAGCTTCCCCTATAGATAGTGCGCCACGTATAGCCCACCTCTGTAGACAGTACCCTACATATAGCCCCCTGTAGCTAGTGCCCCACAGGTAACCCACTCCTGTATATAGTGCCCCACATATAGCTCACCCCTATAGATAGTGCCCTACAAATAGCTCCCCTATAGATAGTGCTCTGCATATAGCCCACCCCTGTATATAGTGTCCCACATATAGCTCCCATGTATATAGTGCCCCACATATAGACCTCCCTGTAGATAGTGCCCCACATCCCCACATATAAACCCCCTGTAGATATTACCCTACATCCCCATATATAGACCCTGCCTGTATATAGTGGCCCACATCCCCACATATAGACCCCCTGTATATAGTGGCCCACATCCCCACATATAGACTCCCTCTATATATAGTGGCCCACATACCCACATATAGACCCCCCTGTATATAGTGGCCCACATCCCCACATATAGACTCCCCCTATATATAGTGGCCCATATCCCCACATATAGACCCCCCTGTATATAGTGGCCCACATCCCCACATATAGACTCCCCCTATATATAGTGGCCCACATCCCCACGTATAGACGCCCCCTGTAGATAGAGCCTCCACTGTAGATAACGCCACTCAGTTTTAGTAAAAAAATTACATACTCACCCTGATCCCGTTCCCGCGCTTTCTGGTGGCAATGCAGATCTGCTCTCTTCTGAGCAGGTCTGCTGGAGCTGAACTTCGCGTCGATGAAAGGCGCTGATAGTCAGGGAAGAATGACTTGCCCCGTCAATCAGCGCCTTTCAAGCACGGAAGCGGCACAATGACATCATCGCGCCGCTAGTGTCGTTGAAAGGGAGCTAATTGGCGGGGCAAGTCATTTTGCCCCGCCAATCAGCGTCATTGTAAGGCGCTGAATGGTTGGGCACAAAACGTGCCCGGCTATACAGCGCTGATGCATATAGTTGTACCTGCATGCTATAGACGCAGGTACAATTACTGTAAGAGGGGGTGACTGTCGCTAGCTCCGGGTGCCCCCTCCGGTGCTAGCGACGCACCCGGGGCAAACGCAGTAAAAAAATATTTATTTAAAACGACATAATTGCTGTTCTTTGGTCACCTCAACTCCCACAAAAAATTTCATAAAATGTGATCAAATACTTATAAGTACTTCAAAAAGGTACCATTAAAAACGAAAGCTCGTCCCACAGAAAAATTGGCCCTCACATCACTCAATCGTTGGACAAATTAAAAAGTGGTGGCTGTCAAAATATGGCGGCACAAAACATATTTTATTTTTCACAATTCGTTTTTTCCTTGTAAAAGTAGCAAAATGTACAAAAACGATATAAATTTGGTATTGCCATGATTGTATTAAGCCGCAAAATAAAGTTAATATCTAGTTTATATTGAACAATGAACGCTGTTAAAACTAAACCCAAAAAACCATGGAGGAATTACTGTTTTTTCCCTATTCCACTGCACAAAGAACTTTTTTCCAGTTTCCTAGTACATTATATGGTACAATAAATAGTGCCATTAAAAACTACAACTAGTCACTAAAAAAATCAAGCCTTACTGCTTTATTAGTGGAAATATAAAAAAGTTATGACTTTCGGAAGGTGGGGAGGAAAAAGACGAAAATTAAAATCCGAAAAATGGCTGCGGCTGGAAGGGGTTAAGAATTTATGTACAAAGTGACAACTCGGTGTTACTAGTTGGGGGTGTACCTACGCAGACTGACAATGTCTAATCAGTGCTGACAGAGTGAGACTGTGGAGAGATACACCACTTTGACAAGGGGAGTGGTAACACCAAGTTGTCTATTTATTTTTATATTTCCAGTAGGAATAACAGGGCAATGGCACAACGCAGCGTTCTTAAACATTCTTACTTCATAGGGGATACACTAAATCAGACATATCAGGAGATCTGACAGGTCCTCTTTAAGTCATTAGGTGTCACACCTAGAAATTGACCATAAGGCTATGTTCACACAGGGCAGATACGTTGCTTAAAAGTACAAAGCGTATCTGTCCTGGAACCCCTCAGGGAATTACGGCCAAAAAACCGCACCAAATTGTGGTGTAGTTTTTGGGCCGGAATGTCCACTGTGGAATACAACAGGTAAAAAAAAAAAAGCTTATACAGTGACGCTTCCCTCTGATGTTCTGCAGCCCGGCCTCCTGGGATGGCGTTTTATCCCATGTGACCGCTGCAACCTGTGATTGGCTGCAGCAGTTACATGGGAAGAAATGTCATCCCAGGAGGCCGTCCTAAACAGAGAAGCATAAAGATCTCGATAAGTATAACCTTACAGAAAACCAGCGATTCGAAAGCATAAAATGATATGCTGCGAATTAAAAATCCACACCGCAGGTCAATTTCTAAACATTTTTTCTGCATATTTTTTATGAATCGTGTGAATGAGATTTGTTCAAATCTTGCTTCTACTGAATTATGTTGCGGATTATCCACAATTAAATCAGTTGCAGAGAATCCGTGGTGTTTAAGCTACGTGTGGACTTACCCTGAGTGTTCTTTGCTGTGGGACCAACAATCAGTGAGATAACCACAATGGTAAAGGGGATGTCTACTATGTAAATCCCTTTTTCTTAGTAGAATCCCTGATAGGGTAAGTGACCGGCCTGCCCAGAAATCGATACCAGGATGCCGAAGCCAGTATTACATTTTCACTAATAATAATAATAATTGTATTTTTAATAATGTCCTATTATGTCCGTCATCCTCCATCTTGTACCCTATTGCATACATTTGGTAGACACCAGGGAACGCTGTTATACATTTTATTTTATTTACAATGATCTATTGAGATGATCTCTATACAAACTCTAAAACTTATTGATGGTCCATGGGTAGAGGGAAAACAAAATACCAATTGGGGCACTTATATGAAATAAAGGGAACTTTGTTGGAAACCAGATTTGCCCATCATTACCTATTAAATAGTGCCCTTTTATTTTACTACTCCTAACTATCTCTCATGCAGTGACTGCTGAGTAGGTTGGCGACAAATAGAGTCTGGGTCTCTATTTGTAGCAGTATCTCCTGTACGGCCATGATGGGGGCCCTGCTGCCGTCACTGCTAAAGTCTCACTTGATGTTGAATGTGTCAGACTTTTGTTAGAATAAAACTTAAAGGAATTTGCTTTTTATTCCAATCTAGATGTAAAAATGTAAATATATATCACTGATGTTTTCTCTATCATTATTAACATAGCGCTCCTATGTGAAGTACTTGCCTACTTTTGACATTGGGCGAGTGACTTGTGAGATTAGATCACGTTCATCCATCCGGTATGTAATCAAGTATTTTAATTAGTGCTACATATAGTCAATTTAAATGCATATCTAACCTACAGTCAATGCTGCTCATTTTAAATCCCAGTATATCAAGGAGTGAAATATAGTATAACGATTATCTAATCATGAGTATAATAAAATAACCTCATAAATTATTATGTGTTCTAATTTATGTCAGCGCTCCACTTACAAGAACGCGCCTTTTCAATCCATGCTGGTGGAATAAACCTTTTAAATGAATAATTTTAGTGTCTGCAAAGGTTATGCCAACTGAGCTGTGTTTTTTTGGCTCAGCGTGATTTGCAGCTTCACTCTGGGAAAAAAGCTTTGAGAAAATACACGGGACAGTAAAGGACTAATTATAAAAAATGCAAATTCTAAACAGTTCACATCTCACCCACATAATTACTGCTGCAAGACAAAATGTCACACAACATTTCTTAGAGCTTTATGCTGACCCGGATAAAACAGAATATTCTCCTTGGAAAATCAAAAAATCTAAAATATTATATCTATTTATAAGTCTAAAATATCTTATATCTAATACCTGCCGCACATTGTGGTCACCAAGATATATGCAAATATTCAATATTTGAATCTATCTATCTATCTATCTATCTATCTATCTATCTATCTATCTATCTATCTATCTATCTATCTATCTATCTATCTATCTATCTATCTATCTATCTATCTATCTATCTATCTATCTATCATCTGTCTGTCTGTCTATCTATCTATCTAATCATATCTTGTTAGTGTTCACTACAGCTCCTAGCCCTGGTTGTTAGTGTTGTCGTGGAAGTCAATGGCTCAAAATATATTAGACTGAAATTTAGACGAGTGTTCCAACAGACACTCACGCCAGGTACTTTATCCCGCATCCTAATCAGGAGATTTCATACCGATATATATCGAGAGAGGAGAAATAACACACAGACTATGCTCAAAATACTCCTCTGGAGGTTTATTGCCAAACTCAATTATAATAATATCATTCAAAAGGGGTGTAGGATTGAGGTTAACCAATCAGAGGCAAGGTGACAATATTTCTTATTCAGCCAATTACAGACATACAATACATTCCAAATACATCATTATAAATCTTCACATATCAGGTTTGCAGGTGCCTTATCTCTCGGCAAGAATATTCCTGTAAGATGGGGGAGGCATGCTCACATGCATAATTGCATCCCTCCCATCTCACTCTCTTCTCTCCAAGCCTCGTATGGGAACCAAGGTCAAAGATAACTAACTTTAATAACATACGAAATCAACATTAATATACTTGTCTTATGTCACGGCGTGGGGTGTGGACCCACTGGGCCGTACCGCGTAGCGGGATAGCAGCTGGCCAAACAGGTACAATGCAATGTCTATAGTTCAGAAACGGTACCTGAGGCAATGTAGACAGTAGCGGTAGATTCAGGCTAAGATGAGGCTCCGACAGTAGACAGACACCCGGTGGGCTGCGATACAATAGATGCAGCGGAGGGCACAACACAACTCCAACTCTTGAAGGCACAGAGGCACGGTAGCATGGGATACAGGGTACAGGCAGCAGGAACGGGTAACACTGGGAACTGGAAAACACTAGGAGACCATTTGCAAAGACAAACTTAAAGAGGCTCTGTCACCAGATTTTGCAGCGCCTATCTGCTATTGCAGCAGATAGGCGCTGCAATGTAGATTACAGTAACGTTTTTATTTTTAAAAAACGAGCATTTTTGGCCAAGTTATGACCATTTTTGTAGTTATGCAAATGAGGCTTGCAAAAGTCCAAGTGGGTGTGTTTAAAAGTAAAAGTCCAAGTGGGCGTGTATTATGTGCGTACATCGGGGCGTTTTTAATACTTTTACTAGCTGGGCGCTCTGAAGAGAAGTATCATCCACTTCTCTTCAGAACGCCCAGCTTCTGGCAGTGCAGCACTGTGACGTCACTCACAGGTCCTGCATCGTGTCGGCCACATCGGCACCAGAGGCTACAGTTGATTCTGCAGCAGCATCAGCGTTTGCAGGTAAGTCGATCTTACCTGCAAACGCTGATGCTGCTGCAGAATCAACTGTAGCCTCTGGTGCCAACACGATGCAGGACCTGTGAGTGACGTCACAGATCTGCACTGTCAGAAGCTGGGCGTTCTGAAGAGAAGTGGATGATACTTCTCTTCAGAGCGCCCAGCTAGTAAAAGTATTAAAAACGCCCCGATGTACGCACATAATACACGCCCACTTGGACTTTTACTTTTAAACACGCCCACTTGGACTTTTGCAAGCCTCATTTGCATAACTACAAAAATGGTCATAACTTGGCCAAAAATGCTCGTTTTTAAAAAATAAAAACGTTACTGTAATCTACATTGCAGCGCCTATCTGCTGCAATAGCAGATAGGGGTTGCAAAATCTGGTGACAGAGCCTCTTTAAGGTAACACAACAAGGCTCAGGCAAGGATCGAGAGGGCAGAGCCCCTTTTATAGTCCCAAAGCATTCTGGGCTAATTTCAGTATTCTGAAACTGTGCACAAACTGGCCCTTTAAGGCCGTGCACACGCGGGCGCGCCCTGTGGGAGACAGTGTCCGGACCAGGAAGTGAGTGCCGGACGACTCTCAGCCGGGAGATGCCGCCGGGAACTTACTCGTCCATGGCCGCGGCCGTCAGAGGGTAAGCCAGGACGACGGTCCGTAGCCATAGACGTTACATCTTAAAGGAACAATGACTTTCTTATTCACTACAAAAGAACCAAGATGGGAACTCCAGACAAGATTGCCGCTGCACGAAATGAAATCATTTAAACATTATTTTAATCACTTTCACATCATGTAAAGAATAGAAAATGGAGAATACATATCTTAGTAATTTGGCATCCTGCTGGATAATTCATAATGTAATTTAATACAGAGAATATAAGCAAATAAACCATCCTTCACAAACCCCCCTTTTTCTCATATTAAATTACAGAAATTATATATTATGATTATATACCTCAAACAATATATCAATCGGGCCACAACTAATAATATGATGCCATCACCAATGTCCAGTTTGGGTATAGGGTCCCACCAGTGCATTGACAAGTCCTGTACATTGTCACTGACTGTCACCCTCAGAGTAACCCACACAATTAGGGTGTCAGACTGTACGGTGGTGTCCAATGGGGGATTTATTATTACCCCCTCCTGGTCACTTACTTATTAAAACACTTGGATGCTGCTAACGGGTTCACTTAGGTTTTTGGTTTTTGCTTTACTTTGAGCTTTGCTGATGTCATCAGGACTTGGCTTTGTCCATCTCATCTGTCAGACACACCGTCTCTTTTAGTATACATCACCGGGCTGTACTGTGAGCCTGGGGTGAGTTCCCACGTAGACGGATCAGTGGAGTTTTATTGTGACTGCCACAAACTCTCCGCATCTGTCCTCCTTCCTCGGTAAGTTGCTTGTCTGCACGGCTGCTTAGAATTGTGACACTGTCGTCAGTTCAGTACGTTGTATTGACTCAGGCTGCGCCTGCCACATCTCAGTGATGGAGTTCACCATGTTAAAGTCTTTTAGTTCATGTTTACTGGCACTTGCTGGGGACCCCCAGCCTTTATCAATTATTAAAATAAATGCTAATCTGGTGATAACATCATCTACATAATATAAAAATTGTTCTAAGTACATACAATAACAATGTCAGGCGTACATACAATAACAATGTCAGGCCCTTAACCCCTTCCCTCTTTGGCCGCTTTTGACCTTCCTGACAGAGCCTCATTTTTCAAATCTGACATGTTTCACTTTATGTGGTAATAACTCCGGAATGCTTTTACCTATCCAAGTGATTCTGAGATTGTTTTCTCGTGACACATTGGACTTTATATTACTGGCAAAATTTGCCCGATACATTCAGTATTTAATTGTGAAAAACACCAAAATTTAGAGAAAAATTGCAAAAATTAGCATTTTTCTCAATTTAAATGTATCTGCTTGTAAGACAGGCAGTTATACCACACAAAAATGTTGCTAACTAACATCCCCCATATGTCTACTTTAGATTGACATCGTTTTTTGAACATCATTTTATTTTTCTAGGACGTTACAAGGCTTAGAACTTTAGCAGCAATTTCTCACATTTTCAAGAAAATTTCAAAATGCTATTTTTACAGGGGCGAGTTCAGTTGTGAAGTGGCTTTGAGGTCCTTAGATATTAGAAACCCCCAATATGTCACCCCATTTTAAAAACTGCACCCCTCAAAGTATTCAAAACAGCATTTAGAAAGTTTCTTAACCCTTTAGACATTGCGCAGGAATTAAGGCAAAGTAGAGGTGAAATTTACAAAGTTCATTCTTTTTTTCCAGAAATTCATTTTGAATCCATTTTTTTTGTACTACAGAATGTTTTACACAAGAAATGCAACTCAATATTTATTGCCCAGGTTCTGCAGTTTTAGGAAATATCCCACATGTGGCTCTAGTGTGATAATGGACTGAAGCACCGGCCTCAGAAGCAAAGGAGCACCTGGTGGATTTTGGGCCTCCTTTTTATTAGAATATATTTTAGGCACCATGTCAGCTTTGAACAGGTCTTGTGGAACTAAAACAGTGGAAACACCCCAAAAGTGACCCCATTTGGGAAACTACACCCCTCGAGGAATTTATCTAGGGGTGTAGCAAGCATTTTGACCGGCCAGTTTTTTTGCAAAAATTTTTGGAACTAGGCCATGAAAATGAAAATCTACATTTTTTCAAATAAAATGTAGGCTTAGCTAATTTTTTTTCATTTCCAAAAGAACTAAAGTAGAAAAAGCACCACAACATTTGTAGAGCAATTTCTCCCGAGTAAAACAATACCCCACATGTGGTAATAAACGGTTGTTTGGACACACGGCAGGGCTTAGAAGGGAAAGAGCGCCATTTGGCACTTGGAGCTCAAATTTAGCAGGAATGGTTTGCGGAGGCCATGTCACATTTGCAAAGCCCCTGAGGTGACAAAACAGTGGAAACCCCCAACAAGTGACCCCATTTTGGAAACTACACCCCATGAGGAAATTATCTAGGGGTACAGTGAGCAATTTGACCCCACAGGTGTTTTACAGAACTTATTGGAAGTAGGACGTAAAAATGAAAATCTACATTTTTTCAAAGAAAATGTAGGTTTAGGTATTTTTTTTTCATTTCCACAAAGACTGAAGGAGAAAAAGCACCATAAAATTAGTAAAGCAACTTCTCCCGAGTAAAACAATACCCCACATGTGGTCACAAACATCTGTTTGGACACACGGTAGGGCTCAGAATGGAACTAGCACCATTTGGATTTTGGAATGGTTTCTGGGCGCCATGTCACATTTGCTGAGCCCCTGTAGTACTAGTACAGTGGAAACACCCCAAAATTGACTCCATTTGGGAAACTGCACCCCCTGAGGAATCATCTAGGGGTATAGTGAAAATTTTGATCCCAAAGGTTTTCTGCTGAATTAATTAGAATTAAGCTATGAAAATGAAAAATATTTTTTTTTTTCCAACAAGATGTAGTTTTAGATCAACATTTTTCATTTTTACAAGGAATTGTGAAGAAAAAGCACCCCAACATTTGTAAAGTAATTTCTCCCGAGTACGGTAACACCCCATATGTGGTTATTATCAGGAGTTTACATATTGGGAGCATTCAGAAGAAAAGGAGCGGTATTTATCTTTTGGAGCGTAGATTTTTCTGGAATGGTTTGCGGACGCCATGTTGCATTTGCAAAACCTCTGATGTACCAAACAAAAGTGACCCCGTTTTAGAAACTATACCCCTAAAGGCATTTATCAAGGGGTGTAGTGAGAATTTAAACTCCACAGGTGTTTTTCAGAAATTAATACGCAGTGGATTGTGCAAAGTGAAAATTGCAATTTTTCCACTGATATGCCCATTCACCACACAAGATGTTGTGCCCCTAGAGAATCTTACCCCATAAATTGTTAAGCGGGTTCTCCCGGGTATGGTAATGCCTTACTTGTGGCCATAAATTGCTGTTTGGGCACACTGTAGGGCTAAGAAGGGAAAGACCGCCATTTTGAGCATGGATTTTGCTTGGTAGTTTTGTTTGAGTTTTGCTGGTATTTTAGTTTATAATGTCGTGGCATATGTAATCCGTGCGGAGTACATCAGGGTATATGTAATCTGTGCGGAGTACATCAGGGTATATGTAACATGTGAGGAGTACATCAGGATATATGTAATCTGTGCGGAGTACATCAGGGTATATGTAATCTGTGAGGAGTACATCAGGGTATATGTAATCTGTGCGGAGTACCTCAGGGTATATGTAAACTGTGCGGAGTACATCAGGGTATACAGTGGAGGAAATAAGTATTTGATCCCTTGCTGATTTTGTAAGTTTGCCCACTGTCAAAGTCATGAACAGTCTAGAATTTTTAGGCTAGGTTAATTTTACCAGTGAGAGATAGATTATATAAAAAAAATAAAGAAAATCACATAGTCAAAATTATATATATTTATTTGCATTGTGCACAGAGAAATAAGTATTTGATCCCCTACCAATTATTAAGAGTTCAGCCTCCTCCAGACCAGTTACACGCTCCAAATCAACTTGGTGCCTGCATTAAAGACAGCTGTCTTGAATGGTCACCTCTATAAAAGACTCCTGTCCACAGACTCAATTAATCAGTCTGACTCTAACCTATACAACATGGGCAAGACTAAAGAGCTTTCTAAGGATGGCAGGGACAAGATCATAGACCTGCACAAGGCTGGAATGGGCTACAAAACCATAAGTAAGACGCTGGGTGAGAAGGAGGCAACTGTTGGTGCAATAGTAAGAAAATGGAAGACATACAAAATGACTGTCAATCGACATCGATCTGGGGCTCCATGCAAAATCTCACCTCGTGGGGTATCCTTGATCCTGAGGAAGGTGAGAGCTCAGCCGAAAACTACACGGGGGGAACTTGTTAATGATCTCAAGGCAGCTGGGACCACAGTCACCAAGAAAACCATTGGTAACACATTACGCCGTAATGGATTAAAATCCTGCAGTGCCCGCAAGGTCCCCCTGCTCAAGAAGGCACATGTACAGGCCCGTCTGAAGTTTGCAAATGAACATCTGGATGATTCTGAGAGTGATTGGGAGAAGGTGCTGTGGTCAGATGAGACTAAAATTGAGCTCTTTGGCATGAACTCAACTCGCCGTGTTTGGAGGAAGAGAAATGCTGCCTATGACCCAAAGAACACCGTCCCCACTGTCAAGCATGGAGGTGGAAACATTATGTTTTGGGGGTGTTTCTCTGCTAAGGGCACAGGACTACTTCACCAAATCAATGGAAGAATGGATGGAGCCATGTACCGTCAAATCCTGAGTGACAACCTCCTTCCCTCCACCAGGACATTAAAAATGGCTCGTGGCTGGGTCTTCCAGCACAACAATGACCCGAAACATACAGCCAAGGCAACAAAGGAGTGGCTCAAAAAGAAGCACATTAAGGTCATGGAGTGGCCTAGCCAGTCTCCAGACCCTAATCCCATCGAAAACTTATGGAGGGAGCTGAAGATCCGAGTTGCCAAGCGACAGCATCAAAATCTTAATGATTTACAGATGATCTGCAAAGAGGAGTGGGCCAAAATTCCATCTAACGTGTGCAAACCTCTTTATTAACTACAAAAAAAAGTCTGACTGCTGTGCTTGCCAACAAGGGTTTTGCCACCAAGTATTAAGTCTTGTTTGCCAAAGGGATCAAATACTTATTTCTCGGAGCACAATGCAAATAAATATATATAATTTTGACAATGTGATTTTCTTTTTTTTTTTTTATATCATCTATCTCTCACTGGTAAAATTAACCTAGCCTAAAAATTCTAGACTGTTCATGTCTTTGACAGTGGGCAAACTTACAAAATCAGCAAGGGATCAAATACTTATTTCCTTCACTGTATGTAAGCTGTGCGGAGTACATCAGGGTATATGTAAGCTGGGCGGAGTACATCAGGGCATAATAAGAGGGTATAATAATGGGGTAAATAATACAATTATCCATAGATGTGTGTTACGATGTGAAGCGATCCGTTATGCGCAGGCCGGTGTCACACTGATAAACGGTTTTCTTTCTTATCCCCCTTTTGTAACGCTCTGCACCTTTTGGGGACTTTTTCTCCTTCGTAGTTTGGGAAATATTACTGGGAAAGTTTTGCGCTGGTATAATATGGGCGCCCTCGCTTCCAGCAGATGTGCTATGTCTCTTCCCTTTCCTAGTTCCTAAATACTAGGGCCCTGAAACTGAAGGAATGTTCCCCTCCGGCCTGCGCATTGAGATGTTTTTTCATCACCGCATTACTAGTGCCGTAACTTTTTTATTTTTCAGTTGATTGAGTGGTGTGCGGGCTTGTTTTTTGCGAGACGGGCTGTAGATTTTATTGGTACCATTTTAGATCACATACGACTTTTTGATCACTTTTTATTTCATTTTTTGGTAAAGGAAATTACCAAAAACAAGCAATTCTGGAATAGTTTTTTATTGTTTTTTTTATCGGCATCCACAGTGCGCCCTAAATTACATGTTAGCTTTATTCTGCGGGTCGAAACGATTACGGCGATACCAAATTTATATAGTTTTTTTTATGTATTGCAGCTTTTGCACAATAAAATCACTTTTTTTATAAAATCATTTGTTTTCTGTGTCGACATATTGTAAGACCCATAACTTTATTATTTTTGCGTGCACAAAGCGGTGTCAGGGATTATTTTTTGCGGCACGGATTGTCGTTTTTATTAGTACTATTTTGGAGTAAATGTGACTTTTTGATAACTTTTTATAGCATTTTTTGGAAGGAGATGTGACCTAAAAACAAAGATTCTGGCGTTGTTTTTCATGTTTTTTTTTTACGGCGTTCACCGTGCGGGATAAATTACATAATTGTTTTGTAGTTTGGGTCGTTACGTACGCGGCGATACCAATTATGTATAGTTTTTTTTTATGTATTGCGGCTTTTGCACAATAAAATCACTTTTTTTATAAAATCATTTGTTTTCTGTCGCCATATTCTAAGACCCATAACTTTTTTATTTTTGCGTGCACAAAGCGGTGTCAGGGATTATTTTTTGCGGGACGGATTGCCGTTTTTATTAGTACTATTTTGGAGTAAATGTGACTTTTTGATCACTTTTTATAGCATTTTTTGGAAGGAGATGTGACCTAAAAACAAAGATTCTGGCGTTGTTTTTCATGGTTTTTTGTTACGGCGTTCACCGTGCGGGATAAATTTCATAATAGTTTTGTAGTTTGGGTCGTTACGGACGCGGCGATACCAATTATGTATAGTTTTTTTTTAATTTTTACGGTTTTTCCCATAATAAAAGACTTACTATGGGAAAAAAGTCAGTTTAGCTTTATTTTTATTTGAAATGTGTGTGTTTTTATTGTTTTACCACATTTTTATTATCTTTTTTTTACTTTTCTGACTTGTCCCACTAGGGGACATGAGGGCCTGATGCCCCGATTGCTACTCTAATACACTGCACTACATAAGTAGTGCAGTGTATTAGCGCTGTCAGTTATTCACTGACAGCAAGCCTATGAGGACACGCCGCAGGCGGGTCCTCATCGGCTCCCGTACAAGGCAGACACGGACGCCATTTTCTGGCGTCCGATTGCCACAGCAACCCAGCGATTGCATCACTGGGTTGCCGGTAGGGTGAAAACCTATCAGATGCTGCGCTCTATTGAGCGCAGCATCTGAGGGGTTAATCTGCCGGATCGGAGAGTAGTTCCGGTCCTGGCAGTTACAGGAGGGTAATAATACAGCTGTCACCCCGCGGTGATGGTGCCGGCTCTGCTTCTGAGCCCGCACCATCACTGAGCCGTACATATACGGCGCTTTGCGGGAAGCACCTCCCGACAGCGCCGTACATGTACGGCGGATGTCGGGAAGGGGTTAAACTAAATCAAACACACTACCTTTTATATAAGAAAAACTTCTCCAACCCTATGGATAGGGAACCTAGAAAATGTGTAGTTACTGGGTACATTGTTTTTGCACTTGGTGTTACTCTTTTCAGCAGGATTTGTACCTTGTTTTGAGCTGATTACCTGGAGCAGCTCCTACTCTCAAAAATATACACAGATTCCACATGTTTATCTGACAAGTGTCTCATTGCATGGGAAGGCCTCTCTCAAGAACCCTTCTCTTTGTGGGAGGCGGGTATGATAAGGTTGGCACCGGTCTGCCAGGACTGTTCTGTAGGCAAATCAAACAGCTCTAACAGAATTTAGCAGCAGCAGCTGTAAAACCAGGGACATACCAATTCGATCTTACCACATAGATCCTTGCAGTCTTGGGGCATATGTGAGGTCATACACCATCAATGCAAGTGCCATCAAGAGTGCCTTGGGTGCTACCGGTTTACCTTCCTTATCCGTCCACATTCTGTTAGAATCTGGTTTTCACGCCGTTTGCTCCCAGTTGGAAACTTCCTGTGGAGTACAATCTTTCATCGCATAATCATTAATTGATCTTAATCAGATAATTCAATTGAAGAAAAACATTAACAAATAACATCTTTACATTAAACATTCACATTGAACAGTAACTAGAAGTGATACATGCAAACTAATTTTTCTTTTTATATATTGCACAGAATTTTCTTCTCTAAAATTTTCCTTTCACAACAAAAAATGTTTTCACATGAGACTATTTCGCTGCTGTACCTTTTATCTGACGCATGCCTCCAATAGTCCAATGCTAAGCCTGGTCTAGAACTTTACATAAAACTTAACCTCAGTATTTAATATTCCCACAGCACTTTTTGAATATCATTATTAAACAAACTAACTTTGGAATAACATCTGGAGAACTGCTGACATCTTATCATTGTACAAACACCAGTTCAATACTTGGGAGAACACTATTCCCGTCACTACACACAACTTCTGCAGTGGGGAAGATACAGGTCGGGCTTCAGGCCACCCTGAGAACAGGTCTACACATACAAGCAGATTTCCATACCTCGGGTAGTTGTATGTTCTGTAGCCGCTGGGACGGGTAATCTGGCCGGGGGGGGGGGGCACTTCTCATAGGTACCTTTACTGTTTTACCTATGTCATGCCGTGCGCACATCATGCAAGCTGATACAAACCTAGTGGTGGCATTATTGAATCCAGGGACAAGCCAATTTACTCATACCTGGCTGCACATACTCTTGTTGTCAGGTCTGTCATCTCCTGCTCTCTAAATTGGCTTACCCGATGATCCAATAAAGTTCCTACTACCAATGGGCTCATAATTGTGGGTGATGCCAAAAGCGTACCTAGAGTCAGTGTAAATGTCAGCCGTCTTAACTTTTGCCGGGTTACAAGCCTCAGCGAGCCCCTCCAGCTTCACTCCTTGAGATGAACAAGAAGGTGAGAGTGGTTTCTGGATGATTTACCTACTGCACGGTATCCTGTCTTCTACATACTGTGTATGATCAAGTATCTCTACATTACAAATTTACATTGGGAACCCATATCGCATATAGATAGACTATTTCAAAAGGATGGAGTTTAATTTTTCCACATTCATCTGATAATCCAGAACACTTGTAAATCCCACCCCCACCAGGTCCTGTAAATACCTGATTAATACAAAAAGAAACAAATTATTTTACTGAAATCTGGCATAAAATGGACAATGTTCAGGCAATTATTTATTTTGCCTCCTCCCCCATCTAAATCTGTAAAAACTCATCTGTGGGTAACGTCACCTCTGCCCCCTGTGCAGATTTGCTGGAGGGGGATGGTATCCTACACAATACCTAATATTGGGTGGAGACTACAGCACGGCATACCCAGTGCCATATTTACCATTTTGGAAGGATCTGGAACCATCTATACAGAAAAGCCTCAAAATTGAGGTTACTGCCATATACATTTAATCTGGATTACTCATTGGGGTCTCATACACATTTTGTAGACCTCCTAGAACCAAATTCATTAGTTCAAAACAAAACAAAATACAAAACAAAACTGTACCTGATCAGTCCCCGCGAAAGTAATGTAGCAGGTTTCAAAACTACATATCTCAACATAATAAGGGCGGGCACTCTATCTGGGGGGCACTAGTTTGGAACAAAAATTACTTTCTCCTGACGAAAAAAATAATAATTATATTGAGAAATTACATTTTATCTTTTAAATAACTTGCAACAATTTACCTGTAAAACATCATACATTTTCAAAAATAACATTTAGGCAGTACAAAACCACGTGCCTGCATGTGTGCAAACAAAAACAAAACAATTGTAATTATTTATCCAATAAAACAGAAAATAATATATCTGGTAATAAACTATATGTGAGAATAGGGAACAGTAGGGGTACATACATTTTCAAGTCCCCGTGTCTCACAATATCTGTATTTTAATTCATTTGAATTAACATCAAAACATTCCAACATTAAATCTTATCACATCATAACACATAAATATGCAATGTAACTTTTATCTTTTTGCAGACAAATTCAGCCGGCTGTAATATTTTTCTCACTGTAGTTACGGACAACAGCGCATGCGCAAAGATAAGAAACATTACTTTACATAGAAGAGAGGAACTGATTTTAACCCCATACAAAAAAAACACAAAAAAAAAATAATTATATTTTTTTTCTTTAGACAGTACTGCTGTTAAAAATAAGAACATACAATATAGATCTGCTATATTGTAGCCACTAGTTTCAAACTTCACACATGTCTCACACATCACACAGATGTCACATCACACCCGTTCACATTGCACTCCCCCCGTTCTGACCCACATGAGTCACTGCAATGTACCTGGCTGCTCCGTTTTCTTCACTCTGCCTATCAAAATTTACACCTGTATTCAAATTGTTCTTTCTTACATCAACTTATTTGTAACCACCTGTAATCACCTACTTTGTCATTTTAACTTATGAATTTAACTCCATTTTTCAACTTTCCACAAACCATTCTATTTATCACATGCAACCAACCATCTTACCGCTGCCAGCCACTTTAACAATTTTGACAGAGTGTTATTTTGCATTCACATTCTTCCAGCATTACAAGATCCAACTCCCATCACTCTTTAACATTCTTTACAAATAAAGCCCCAGCACCTTTTGCTCATTCTACTATAATAATTGCCGGGACCCGTGCCCCAAGGCTGTACCGCATTTTTGTCTCACTTTCTCCTAACCCCATGGTCGGAGAGCAGTAGGGAAATCTCCGGTAAATCCCCCACCTCCAGGCAAACTGGCCACGTTTGCCGACAGATATCTCAGACCAGTCTATCTCCTAGACTGTCTTACCAATACGATATCAAAAGTCGTTCCTCTAGACATTCTAGCAGTAGGATCTCCTTTCCTCTGATCCCTCACTGTATTGAACATCAAGAACAGACAAAATGCTGCCAATCAACAATTGCAAGAGCAAATTCTTCAACACAATCGACATTCATGAACCCCCATTGAATCAAACAGGATTTGCTCTCATTCATTTCAAACATCTACAAACCCCTCACTAAAGGAGTATAGCTTTTGGTTCATACTGCCTGTGCTGTATTTTGGTGATAGTTTCTTTAGGGGTCCTTGGTGTGAGCCAATATCAATGTCTTTCACTGTAATTTGTGTAGGTAGTTATACTACTACGACACAGATGGCAATTGGGGTAAGTGTCAGGGTCATTCACTGAATACAGGATGTTATTTTACAACGGTATTCATTCTAGCGGTCTGATGTTATATTAATACAGACTGAGTCAGGACCCACTATGCTTGCTGTCAGTGAGTAGCTGACAGCTCCAGTTCATTGCACTACGCATGTAGTGCAGTGTATAAGAATAGCGATCAGGGCCTCCTGCCCCCAAGTCCCCTAGTGGGACAAAGTACTAAAGTAAAAAAAAAAGAAATAAAAGTTGTGTCAAAGTAAGAAAATAAAAGTTTTAAAAGTAATATAAGTAAAAATCCCCCTTTTTCCCTTATCAGAACTTGATTATTAATAAAAATATATAAATAAACAAATAAACAATACATAATTGGTATCGCCGCGTCCGTACCAGCCTGAACTACAAAATTATTTTGTTATTTATCCCGCACGGTGAACGCCGTAAAATAAAATAATGATAAACTGCACCAGAATCACAATTGTTTGGTCACTTCACCTCCCAAAAAATGGAATAAAAAGAGATCAACAAGTCGCATGTACCTAAAAATGGTCCTGATCGAAACTACAGTTCGTTACGTAAAAAACAAGCCCTCGCATGGCTTTCTTGATGAAAAATAAAAACGTTTTGGCTCTTAGAATAAGGTAACACAAAAAGTGAATGATTGTTTACAAAAAGTATTTTATTCTGCAAACACCATAACACATAAAAAAACTATAAACATCTGGTATCGCCGTAATCGTATCGCCCCGCAGAATAAAGTGAATGTCATTTATAGAGCACGGTGAACGCTGTAAAAAAAAATAGAATGAAAAAACAATAGTAGAATTGCTGTTTTTTAGTCACCACGCCACTCAAAAATAGAATAAAAACTGATCAAAAAGCCGCATGCACCCCAAGAAAACTACAATGAATTCATCAAGGTGTCTCGTTTCCAAAATAGGGTTACTTTAGGGGGATTTCCACTGTTTTGGCACCACAAGACCTCTTCAAACCTGACATGGTGCCTAATAAAAAGGAGGCCTCAAAATCCTCTAGGTGGTCTTTTGCTTCGAAGGCTGGTGCTTCAGTCCATTACCGCACTAGGGCCACATGTGGGATATTTCTAAATACTGCAGAATCTTGGCAATAAGCATTGAGTAGCGTTTCTGGTAAAACATTCTTTTTACAGAAAAAAATGGAATAAAAAGGATTTTCTGACAAAATAAAATAAATATGTATATTTCACCTCTACTTTGCTCTAAATTCCTGTGAAACACCTAAAGGGTTAATAAACTTTCTATATGCTGTTGTGAATACTTTGAGGGGTCTAGTTTTTAAAATGGGGTGTTTGATAGGGGTTTCTAATATATAGGCCCCTCAAAACAACTTCAGAACTGAACAGGAAACTAAAAAAACAAAAAAAATGAGGCAATACTTTGCTTCTTACATTATACTAATGATCAGTGCCCACCCCGAGATGACCCCAGTTTTGACCGTTTGTATAAACGGAGACCCCTATTAGACCATTTCCGTGCCCGGTTTTCCAAAGCAAGTGCATTTCTATTGATGAGTCCTTGGTACATTTTAAAGGGAGGCTTCAATTCCGCCAGTACCTGCCGAGTAAGGCCTCATGCACACGAACGTATTTTTGTCCTCCCATAAATACTGGCGTAAATACGGGTCCTTGGTCACACGTATTCGAACCGTATTGCACCAGTATTTATGGACCCGTGCCCGTAAATACGGGTCCGGTGTCACCAGTATTCCACCTGTATTTACGGGCACGTTTTCTCTGCAAAATTGCACTGCACTAATCGGCAGCTCCTTCTCTCTATCAGTGCAGGATAGAGAGAAGGAGCAGCCCTTTCCAAGGTAAAAGTAAAAGAAATTCATACTTACCCGGCCGTTGCCTTGGTGACGCGTCCCTCTCTTGACATCCAGCCCAACCTCCCTGGATGACGTGGCAGTCCATGTGACCGCTGCAGCCTGTGATTGGCCTGTGATTGGCTGCAGTGGTCACATGGGCTGAAACGTCATCCCGGGAGGCCGGACTGGAGGAAGAAGCAGGGAGTTCTGGGTAAGTATGAACTTCTATTTTTTTTACACCTTGATTTACAGCATATTGTTATCGGAAGTCACTGTCCAGGGTGCTCAAAGAGTTACTGCCGATCAGTTAACTCTTTCAGCACCCTGGACAGTGACTATCCACTGACGTCGTCTAGCAACGCTCCCGTAATTACGGGTGCACACACTTAGTTACCCGTAATTACGGGAGCCCCATAGACTTCTATGGGCCTGCCCGTGCCGTAATTATGGCCTAAAATAGGACATGTTCTATATTTTTCAACGGCCCGGGCACCTTCCCGTAAGCATACGGGAAAGTACCCGTGGCCAATAGAAGTCTATGGGCCCATAATTATGGCCCGTTATTACGGCCCGTGATTTTGGGAGTTTTTACGTTCGTGTGCATGAGGCCTGAGAGGGCAAGTTATGGCGTGAAGATGTATAAGCTGTGCGAGAGTGCATCAGGGTATACCTACAAATTTAGGATATATGAAGGGAAGGACGCCAGTATTCAGTCCCCAGAATGCCCCCCCTTACTGGGAGTTAATGCAAAAATTGTGTGGGATTTGGTGCACCCACTGCTGGTCCAGGGTTACCACCTCTATCTGGATAATTTTTATACCAGCGTCCCACTCTTCAACTGCCTCACTTCCAGTCCTGCGGCATGCGGCACTGCTAGAAGAAATCTGAGAGGCCTCCCTCTGAGAGCAGGGCACATTCTAGCAGCAACATATTGTGTGTCAAGTACAAGACAAGAGAGATGTCCTGGTATTGACAACAATACATGGCCACACCAGTACCAATGTACCAGGACGAGGTACCAGTACAGAGACCCCCAAACCAGACTGCATCCTGGACTACAACAAATACATGGTAGGGTGGATTTGTCAGATCAACTCCTGAAGCCCTACAGTGCCATGCGGTGTGGTATAAGAAGCTGGCCGTGCACATCATACAGATGGCATTGTACAATGTGTACGTGCTACGTCGATGTACAGGAAAGAGGGGAACTTTCCTGGAATTTCAAGAGGTGGTTATCAAGAACCTCATCTTTAGGGACCAAGAAGAGGGGCACCCAGTACTTCTGGAAGCGAGGCCTCACGCATCGTACCAGTGCAACACTTTCCAGGAGACGTTCCCCAAACTGGCAAGAAGGGAAAAAGTCAAAAGAGGTGCAAAGTCTGCTATAAGAGGGGATAAGGAAGGACACAATATATCAATGTGACACGTGTCCCGAAAAAACAGGGCTCTGTATGAAAGAGTGTTTTTAAATAAATCATACATCCCTTGATTTTTAATCTACCCCAGTTTTACTTACCCTGATGCACTCCGCACATCTTATCCCCCTCATCTTTCCCTTCTGAGCCCTGCCGTGTGCCCAGGCAGCAGATAACAGCCTCATGTAGGGTATTGCCATACCCGAGAGAACCCACATTACAGTTTATGGGGTGTATGTCTCCTGTCAAAATGCTCACTACACCCATAGATGAAGGTCTTAAGGGTGTAGATTTTAAAACGGGGTCACTTCTCGGGGACTTCAACTTTACTGGTACCTCAGGGGCTTCTGCATACATGACTTCGCACCAGAAAATCCCCAGTAGGCCAAATGGTGGTCCTTTCCTTCTGAGCCCTCCCATGGGCCCAAACAGCAGTTGATCACCACAAATGGGGCATTGCCGCACTCAGGAGAAATTAGGCAGCAAAATGGGGTATTTTACTACATATTATTGGAAAAAAAAATTTTTTTTTTAAATTCCCAGTCCAATTCAAATAAGTTCTGTGAAAAACCTATGGGGTCTAAATGGTCACAACACCCATAAATGAATTCCTTGAGGGGTGTAGTTTCCAAAATGGGGTCACTTCTGTTGGGTTTCCATTGCTTTTATACCTCTGGGGCTCTGCAAATGTGACATGGCACCCGAAAACCAATAAACCAATCTTTGGACTCCAAAGAACAAATATCGCTCCTTTCCTTCTGAGCCCTCCCATTGGCCCAAATGGCAGTTTATCGCCACAAATGGGGTATTGCCGCACTTAGGAGAAATTGGGCAACAAAATGGGGTATTTTCTTCCCTGTGAAAATAAGAAATTTTAATGAAAAACTTATTGGAAAAAATTTCATTTTTTTAATTTCACAGCCGAATTCAAATACGTGATGTGTAAAAACTGTGGAGTCAAAATGGTAACAACAACCATAAATTAATTCCTTGAGGGGTGTAGTTTCCAAAATGGGGTCACTTTTTGGGGATTCCTACTGTTTTGGCACCTCAACACCTCTTCAAACCTGGCATGCTGCCTAAAATTTATTCTAATAAAAAAGAGGCCTCAAAATGCAGTAGGTGCTTCTTTGCTTCTAGGGCTTGTGTTTTAGTCCACGAGTACAGTAGAGCCACATGTGGGACATTTCTAAAAACTGCAGAATCCGGACAATACATATTTAGTAGTGTTTCTCTGGTAAAACCTTCTGTGTTACAGAAAAAAATAGAATAACATTTAAATTCAGCAAGAAAAATGAAATTTGCAAATTTCACCTCCACTTTGCTTTAATTTCTGTGAAAATCCTAAAGGGTCAAAAAAAAACGTTCTAAATGCTGTTTTGAATACTTTGAGGGGTCTAGTTTTTAAAATGGGGTGTTTTATGGGGGTTTCTAATACATAGACCCCTCAAAGCCACTTCAGAACTGAACAGGTACCTTAAAAGAAAGGCTTTTGACATTTTCTTAAAAATATGAGAAATTGCTGTTTATGTTCCAAGCCTTGTAACGTCCAAGAAAAATAAAAGAATGTTAAAAAAAACGATGCAAAAGTAGACATATGGGAAATGTGAACTAGTAACTATTTTGGGTGGTATAACCATCTGTTTTACAAGCAGATGCATTTAAATTCAGAAATTTTTTATTTTTTCTACATTTTCTCAAAATTTTGCAATTTTTCACAAATAAACACTGAATATATCGACCAAATTTTACCACTAACATAAAGCCCAATGTCTCACGAGAAAACAATCTCAGAATCGATTGGATAGGTTTAAGCATTCCAACGTTATTACCACATAAAGTGAAATATGTCAGATTTAAAAATAGTCTCTGAGCCTTAAGGCCCAAAGTAGGCTGTGTCCTTAAGGGGTTAACCATTGAAGCCCTTGTGGTACTACAGGATATTACTCACAAATATCCCACTTTTCTGTCACCTACAGACAGTCAGTACCTCCCAACTATAATCTCTGAGCAAACGGGTAAAATAATAACTATTAATCCTCAACGATTTTACACAACAACTAAATAACAAATGACACACTACTGTACAACAGAGCAGCACAAGTTTTTTTTTCCTCACTGTCCAAACTACAATCCTTTCCTTTCAAAATCTCCACATGTGAGTTGCAACTTCTCTACACTATGCGCTACGTCACCGCATTCCAAAGGGGGGAGGTCTTATATTTCTCACAACTTTTTCTGGTTAACAATGTAATTGCTGGCAAACAAAATTCTCTCATGTCTTTCATATCAACAGTTCAAGATCACGTACGCACCTGCAATCTTTCATCACACAAAAAGTTTCAAAATACCTTTTTGGATCCATCCTTTCAGAATATTACTGGATAAAGTGCCACGTCCAGAAGATGTGGCGTCATGACAGCTAAATCTGAGGCTTACACAATACATGTGTGAATGGTGTAAGAATAAGCTCCTTACCTATCGCGTTTTTTGTAATTCACAGATGTAAAGCCAGACCTCTCTAGTGACAGCTTATCATACGAGCAATCTCCCGGGTTTTTTTCGGCACCATTACTGTCGTGAAAGTCAATGGCTCAAAATATATTAGACTGAAATTTAGACGAGTGTTCCAACAGACACTCACGCCAGGTACTTTATCCAGCATCCTAATCAGGGGATTTCATACCGATATATATTGAGAGAGGAAAAATAACACACAGACGCTGCTGGTATGCTCAAAATACTCCTCTGGAGGTTTATTGCCAAACTCAATTATAATAATATCATTCAGAAGGAGTGTAGGATTGAGGTTAACCAATCAGAGGCAATGTGACAATATATCTTATTTAGCCAATTACAGACATACGATACATTCCAGATACATCATTTTAATTCTTCAAACATCAGGTTTGCAGGTGCCTTATCTCTCTTGGCAAGAATATTCCTGTAAGATGGGGGAGGCATTCTCACATGCATATTTGCCGCCCTCCCATCTCACTCTCTTCTCTCCAAGCCTCGTATGGGAACCAAGGTCAAAGATAACTAACTTTAATAACAACATTATTCATTAAAAATAACATTATTAATCAACATTAATATACTTGTCTTAAAGGAACAATGACTTTCTTATTCACTATAAAAGAACCAAGATGGGAACTCCAGACAAGATGGCCGCTGCACGAAATTAAATAAATTTAAACATTATTTTAATCACTTTCACATCATGTAAAGAATAGAAAATGGAGAATACATATCTTAGTAATTTGGTATCCTGCTTGATAATTCATAATGTAATTTAATACAGGGAATATAAGCAAATAAACCATCCTTCACATTGTTCACTACAGTTCACAGTCCTGGTTGTTTAAGTTGACTACGGCTTCCAGCCCTGGTTGTTAGTGTTCACTACAGTTCACAGCCCTGGTTGTTAGTGTTCACTACAGCTCCCTGCCCTGGTTATTTGTGTTGACTATAGCTCCCAGCCCTGGTTGTTAGTGTGCACTACAGTTCACAGCCATAGTTAGTTAGTGTTCACTACAGTTCTCAGACCTGGTTGTTTGTGTTGACTACAGCTCCCAGCCCTGGTTGTTATTGTTTACTACAGTTCACAGCCCTGGTTGTTAGGCGGGATTCACACGACCGGGTCGTTCCCGAGCCCGAGTGTCGGCCGGTAAAATCGGCCATTTTGCCCGGCCGGTTTGCATAAAGTTATGCATCCGTGCCGGGCCGGGCAGATCCGGACAGTGACATCAGCGGCAGCTCCTGAAGGGGAATCCCCATGTGTTCGGGGATTCCGCTTCAGGAGTTTCGCCTGATGTCACTGCCCAGATATGGACAGAGACATCAAGCGCTCTGTCCAGGAGCGGAATCCCCGAAAACACGGGGATTCCGCTCCGTCAAGGAGCTAAAGTGCGGCTAGCACATAGCAGAGCGGGGAGATACCTCCCCGCTCTGCTATAGTGGCGTCGCTACAGTAGTAGCAGCCGCAGCAGCTGCTGCTACTACTACTAGCGGCGCCATCGAAGGTGTCGCCGGGCCAGGGTGCTTTTAACAAACAGGGGAAGGGAGCCAGCGCAGCGCTCCCTCCACCTGCTGTACACCCCGGCCCTGCAACACAGTGTACAGCGATGCCATTCGTCAGAATGGCATCAACTCCTCCTCCTCACATGCACTCTGCGCTGTGAGGAGGAGGAGATAGAGCGCAAGCGCCGGGAAACCCGGCCATCACTCGGAACACATTCCGGTGATGGCCGTGTAATACCCGGCCCCATAGACTTCTATGGGAGCCGGGCGGCCGGGTGTCCGGGCAAAGATAGAGCATGTCCTATTTTTTGACGGCCGGATTTTCCGGCCGTCAAAAAATCGGTCGTGTGAATAGCCCCATTAGGGGTCTATTATTCCTAATGCAGCCGGGTGCCGGCCGATTTATGAACGGCCGGCACCCGGCCGGGAAACCCTGCCGTGTGAATGAGGCCTTAGTGTTCACTACAGTTCACAGCCCTGGTTGTTTGTGTTGACTACAGCTCCCAGCCCTGGTTGTTAGTGTTCACTAAAGTTCACAGCCCTGGTTGTTACTGTTGACTACAGCTTCCAGCCCTGGTTTTTAGTGTTCACTACAGCTCCCAGCCCTGGTTGTTAGTGTTCACTACAGCTCTCAGCCCTGGCTGTTATTGTTCACTACAGTACACAGCCCTGGTTGTTTGTGTTGACTATAGCTCCCAGCCCTGGTTGGTAGTGTTCACTACAGCTCCTAGCCCTGGTTGTTATTGTTCACTGCAACTTCTTGCCCTGGTTGTTATTGTTCA
This sequence comes from Rhinoderma darwinii, assembly GCF_050947455.1. NCBI lineage: Eukaryota > Metazoa > Chordata > Amphibia > Anura > Rhinodermatidae > Rhinoderma > Rhinoderma darwinii. The sequence goes on along the minus strand of NC_134688.1, from coordinate 446,621,606 downwards.
CTACAGTTCACAGCACTGGTAGTTATTGTTCACTACAGTTCATAGCCCTGGTTGTTTGTGTTGACTACAATTCCCAGCCCCGGTTGTTATTGTTGACTACAGCTCCCAGCCCTGGTTGTTATTGTTGACTACAGCTCCCAGCCCTGGTTGTTAGTGTTCACTACAGCTCCCTGCCATGGTTGTTTGTGTTGACTATAGCTCCTAATCCTGGTTGGTAGTGTTCTTTTCAGCTCCCAGCCCTGGTTGTTAGTGTTCACTACAGATCCCTGCCCTGGTTGTTTGTGTTGACTGTAGCTCCCAGCCCTGGTTGGTAGTGTTCACTTCAGTTCCCGGCCCTGGTTGTTATTGTTCACTACAGTTCACAGCCCTGGTTGTTAGTGTTCTCTACAGTTCACAGCCCTGGTTGTTTGTGTTGACTACAGCTCCCAGCCCTGGTTGTTATTGTTTACTACAGTTCACAGCCCTGGTTGTTAGTGTTCACTACAGTTCACAGCCCTGGTTGTTAGTGTTCACTACAGTTCACAGCCCTGGTTGTTTGTGTTGACTACAGCTCCCAGCCCTGGTTGTTAGTGTTCACTAAAGTTCACAGCCCTGGTTGTTACTGTTGACTACAGCTTCTAGCCCTGGTTTTTAGTGTTCACTACAGCTCCCAGCCCTGGTTGTTAGTGTTCACTACAGCTCTCAGCCCTGGCTGTTATTGTTCACTACAGTTCACAGCCCTGGTTGTTTGTGTTGACTATAGCTCCCAGCCCTGGTTGGTAGTGTTCACTACAGCTCCTAGCCCTGGTTGTTATTGTTCACTGCAACTTCTTGCCCTGGTTGTTATTGTTCACTACAGTTCACAGCCCTGGTAGTTATTGTTCACTACAGTTCATAGCCCTGGTTGTTTGTGTTGACTACAATTCCCAGCCCCGGTTGTTATTGTTGACTACAGCTCCCAGCCCTGGTTGTTAGTGTTCACTACAGCTCCCTGCCCTGGTTGTTTGTGTTGACTATAGCTCCTAATCCTGGTTGGTAGTGTTCTTTACAGCTCCCAGCCCTGGTTGTTAGTGTTCACTACAGATCCCTGCCCTGGTTGTTTGTGTTGACTGTAGCTCCCAGCCCTGGTTGGTAGTGTTCACTTCAGCTCCCGGCCCTGGTTGTTCGTGTTCACTACAGTTCACAGCCCTGGTTTTTAGTGTTCACTAAAGTTCACAGCCCTGGTTGTTTGTATTGACTACAGCTCCCAGCCCTGGTTGTTACTGTTGACTACAGCTTCCAGCCCTGGTTGTTAGTGTTCACTACAGCTCCCAGCCCTGGTTGTTAGTGTTCACTACAGCTCCCAGCCCTGGTTGTTACTGTTCACTACAGCTCCCAGGCCTGGTTGTTAGTGTTCACTACAGCTCACAGCCATGGTAGTTATTGTTCTCTACATTTCACAGACCTGGTTGTTTGTGTTGACTATTTTTACTTTTTTAAATATTTTTTTCACTACTAAAACCTTTATTTAACTTTTTTTTACACATTTCATTAGTCCCCCTAGGGGACTTGAACCAGCGATCATTAGATCGCAGGTACAATACACTGCAATACTAATGTATTGCAGTGTATAATCATCTTTACAGGTTTCTGTTAAGCCCTGGCACAGGCATGGCTTAACAGAGGCAGAGTAAAGGCAGTCCTGGGGCCTTCATTAGGCCACAGGTCTGCCATGACAACCATTGGGGACCCTTGATTGCGCTTTGGGGCCGCCAATGAGCTGTCGGAGGGGGGTGCCCCCTCTATAACGCCTCAGATGCTGCGGTCACAATTGACCACAGCATTTGATGGGTTAAACAGCCAGAAACAGCGGGATTGCTGTCCCTGGCCGTTACACCCGGGTGTCGGCTTTAAAACACAGCCAACACCCGCAGCGTATGGAGTGTACCCAGCCTGGGTGCACCCTCCATACCTCTCTCCCTCCACCATGACGTGCCAGTACATCATCGTGCGTCAAGGGGTCAATCTGCATTTTGCAGATAGGCAAATTTTCCTATTAAATGCCAGATTTGCACCTTAAAATACAATGAAGGCTGAAGTATGGATACATGTTCCACTATTTCAGATTCTATTGTCTTATACATGACAAATAGTGTTACTTAGGCAATTTTCACACGGCAGTATTTTGGTCAGTATTTTGCATATGTGTTTGTGTACCAAACCCTAGGAGTGGTACATAAACACAAAAAGTTAAATGGAAAGATTTGTACATCATCTATGTTTTGGACACACTTCTATTTTTGGCTTACAAATACTGAACAAAATACTAGCATGTGAATGTGGCCTTAGTAGGAAATTCAGCCATCAGTAAAATGAAGATGAGGCAAATTTTCACTCTAGTCTCTAAGGCTGTTTATTGTAATTGCTTGTTAGGGCTTAGAAGAAGAAGGCACAATTTATAGTCCTCCACCAAGATTTAATTTTTGAGAAGGTCATCCACAAAAATCATGAAAAGAAAATTGGAATTGGAGTTTATATAAAACATAACTTTTACTGTTATTCCTTCTTAAAAACGTGTTACCAAACACTAAGAGACATACAGGAAGTAGACTTGATGCATGGTATTGCATGTTTATATTGCAGGGTATTGTATTGTATTGTATTGTATAGTACAGTATGTCATCCAAACTGGTGGGATGTGCAATCTAGAACCCAATTGTTATTGTTTTTTTCAGATTTTTATGCATTTTTAAGTTAAAGCTCCATTTATTCATATAAATGCATGACCCACTTATCTTCTTGCAAAGAGAAAAGTAATTATAGAGCCTTGGGGAGAATGCGCCCCCGTACCCGATCTGTTGTCAGGTGCAGTAAACTCTTTAAAATCAGGGGGACCGGTGAACGTCTTTTTTATATTAATTTCGTCCTCCCGACGCATTTCTTCACGGCCCAAAAAAGCATCAGGGGAGATTGGCCATACAGCCGTTACCTGTGGTCCATAGGGGTTGGTAAAATTGTTGGAGCTGTTGCCATATTTTCTTGGCCCTGTAGTGGCAAGGATATTTCCTGGGCCATATGTTCTCCAGTTTGAGAAAAGGCGCCTGTTTCTGGCATCTGACGTACCAGTGTTGTGCCCTAACAGGTACCTATTTATATGTTTTTGCGCTGGCACAAGATACTGGCATGCATGGATATGCCAGTATATTGTAAGCAAAAAAAAAGTGAAAAGTTAAAGTTCCTTAATGGAACAAAACAATAAAAAAATAAAATTACATTAAAAAATGAAAGAAAATTTTAAAAAAATAACAGCATACATATGAAAAGAACTCATATAGACAATGATATAAAATACAATTTAAAAAAAATTAAACATGTTTTGTGGTCATGAAGGCCACAAATGATTTGGTCCTAAGAAGAGTTAACGTTTCACAAATACTAAATATGGATGCATCTTCCACTCTGTGTTGACATAGTACCTCTGATGCCCATCATCAAGCATAATTCATGTGTCTATAAGTAGAAATATGTTTCCTATACTGTATTGATCCCTCCAGCTTTGTATGACCCCACTAAGCAGTGCAAGCACATTGACTGAACACCCTCCTTATGAGAGTTTTTAGTAAGTGGCGTTGGTCTTTAAATATTGAATACACATAAGCTCAGAGAAGCCGCATCATTCCTTCATTACATGGCTTAAATAATTTAGGATTAGTCATGCAGTTCAGCTTCAGGAAACTTTCATTTGTATACATTATCCACTGGAGAAACCAAAGGGAGAGAGGTAATTTGTCATTTCTAAGTAGTACATATTCATTACAGGAACACTTCCATTTAGTGTCTTTTATTTCTCTAAATGAGTTAGAGCAACTGAAGAAGAGAACTGAGATGTAAGCAACTAATGCATTTTCCAGTATGCAAAGTATTATATAGAGGAATACAATATGACAAGTTTCTCAACATCTCAATGACTTCATCTGTAGAATAGGTGTGAATTATTTTAAAGGGCCGGTACAGCACTAATAGACCAAATGACTTCATTATTCTGTAGCAGTTAGGACAGTATGCCCCCAATAGCCTGTGGCCTGGTTGGGAATCTCTGAGGACTTGTGTAGAAGAGAGAGGTTGTCAGAATTAGACAACCACTTTAATGTTTATTAGATGTTGGGAGTAGGAATTGAACAGAACCTTGGTATTCCTTCTGGGCTCAGTCTTATACACAAAAAAGAGAGGAATTAATAAAGATTGGTGTTCCATACCCCAGTCTTAATATGAAATCGCTGGAGTAATATGCTCCTAATCTATTTATAAATATGACCAGCAAGTTGTGGACCCATTGGGCTACTCGACCAGTTTGGCTTAGGGCCACTTCTAAGGGCGTTATCTAAGTAGCCTCCCTTGTCTTCATCACTTAACTCCTATACAGGGATCTAGTCTTCACTGCGGGGAGGCTACCAGGCCGCTATGTCCAGGGCCCACCTGTTGTCCATTAAATATGTTTGCGTATTTGCGGGCAAACCCTTCAGCTATACAAAAACATTGAACATTATTTCTTAAATGTTGCCATTCAGTTGTGCTACTCAGATATTTCATAAATCAGTAAATCCCAGAAAAAAGCTAAATGGGAGCAGCATGTGATGTGCTGAGTGTACAGTATACACCGGTCACAACTCTCTTACAGGAACGGTGTCTAATTACTCATCATAACATTTTAGAGCAGCACGGAAGGAAGGCAGCGGGAATGGGGACCTGATGGAGATGAGTCAATGATGATGATTCCCGGAAATGGACACTCCCCAGTAATTATTACATTTCTAATAATAAAATATTACATAAATATTAATATTTGCGTAAATATATCATACCCCACCAGGATGTATAACATGTGTCCCTAATTTATTTATGGGCAGTAAGGATACATTAAATATTAATTTATTAGGTGGATGAAATTAGTATTTTAGTAATTCTTGCTACCCAAATTTATGATTTTCTTTATAATGCCACTATATACTGTATACACTAACAATGTAGCAATATATATTATACACATGAATAACACCACTATATACTGTACACATGAATAATGCTGCTCTATACACTACACACATGAATAATGCCGCCATATATGCTGTGCACATAAATAACGCCAATATATACTGTATACCTTAAATAATGCTGTCATATATGCTGTACACATGAATAATGCTGCTATATACACTATACACATAAATAATTCCACCATATACACTGTAGACATGACAAACACATGACAACACTATATATTGTACACATGAATAATGCTGCTGTTTATACTACACACATGAGTAATAACGCTATATATACTGTACACATAAATAATGCAAAAATATATTGTATACATGAATAATGCCTTTACTAATGTTGCTCAGGTACCTGGTGGATAGTTGAGGTGCCTTAAATAGTCCTAGGGGCAACAGGAATTGGTTGGGTGACTCTTGAATTTCACACACGCTGGCCCCTCAAGAGACAGCTGGAGCGCACGCATGCACGCTAGGGACAGTGCGGCCGCGAGCAGAGGACACCAGCAGATGCTGGCAGGCTGGGAGAGAGTCAGGCCGCTGGAGTAAGTGGTCCGCGCTCCACAGAGTGAAATTTTTGCCAGCTAGGTGCTTTTTTGCTTTTTACAGTCACAGTTTTTCCTGAAAATTGCAACTTTTGTGCTGCTTGCAAACTCGCTAAGCCAGAAAATTGGTGTAGAAAAGTTTATAAATCCCCACAATATTCTTAATGTTAATAATGTTTTATTACTACTACTTCCAATGTAGATTAAAACGTCACCTGGAATGTTACATTTCTGGCCATTATTGCAGCTGGCAAAGTCAGCACCAGTTTAAGCTTTCATCATCAGGAATGTTACCATGCTGGAAGATTTTACCTTACCCTAGATAACTGTTGTCAATTTCCTAGCACCTGGTGTAAACCCCGAGGCACCAGAATCAAATGTACAATCTCTTTTACCAGCCATTGGTTGTAATCAACAGGCATTTGGGGGGCACCAGAACACAGAGACCAAACCCCTGCCACTTCCAGCTACAATTAAATTAGATCAATAACCAGAGCCAAACTGATATTAACAATTAGGATAAGCTGGCGTATTAGTCCATTAACTCAGATTTATATGTAGAAAAATACCCCTGGCAGCATAATGAGATAAGTGTCTACGCTCCACATTTCCTATACGGCCCCTTGTAGGCTGTGTTTTTCTTAAATTTTAATGGAAATTTGCATGAAAATTATTACAGTTCACACATAGTGGTGTAACTGCATGCCCAATTACTGACATTGTAGGGGCATTTTCACACACTTTTGGGCTATACACAGACTTATTAAAGTGGAAAAAAAATTGCACTCAAGTAATGCATTAACCCACAGGATCAAAGCTGGATTTCCCATTATGCACAACATAATAATGGGGTGGTCCTACAGGAAAGGACACCTGATTTTCAGGGTTAGAGCCATATTATAGTTTATGTAGTGGGATTTGGTGCAGTAATCCCCATTTAATACTTATAGGCAGGTGAGGTAGCTAGCTATATGCTGTAAGTACCGGTAGAGAAATACTTAGATTCAGCCATCGTTGTTACAGATGTGGTTATCCATGGAGTGATGGAGCTGTTACACATCTATGGAGTGACGGCACCTGGACGTTCATGAGATGTAAATCAAGTATTGCATATAATACTTGATATTGGGCATGTTGTGTGATAAAAATCTATGTGTGATGTAATGCAATAGGCCGCATAACTAACCTGCAGTAATACTAGTTATGGCACAACTAAGGGATGTTTAGCAGTGCCATATAGAACATACATGTCAACACTGACGGATTATCTGTGAGCCTTGAAAAAGATTGGAGAGCTCCTGAAACCATGGAAGGGAAAGCAAGTCTCCAGCAAAGCTCGGAGTCTGGTGGCAGAAAAAAAAATTCCCGATGCTGATCTCTGCTGATAAAGATTAACGCTGAAAGAAGAAATGGCCGATGCATGGATGCTTCCTGACAGCAGTGGAGCAAGGAGGTGGTGAAAGTTTTTTTCACTGCAGTATTTACATGAATTTGGATGAGCTGAACCACCAGACACAACCCATGGACAAGAAATGTGTCGTTTCTGAAAAAAGATCGTTTCTAACCCCAGACATCACCTTTAAGCAGTACACAGCGGATACAGACACTGTTGATGGGGCACTCTGGCTAGTACTGTTGCTTGGATCTCTGTTGATAAGGGCAGTAGTATTAAATAGCAGAATGTCACCATTTACTATTGGCAGGACAGGTGTGCACATAATACTACCAATATCATTAGTATTACCGCATAAACCCAACAACACCATGCAAAGCACATACCCTTCGGCAGGGGTAATTAGAAGGTATATTCTGCATGTCATTTTTGTAGTGAGTGCTTCCTAGTGCCTGGCAACAGCAGTTTGTCACTTAAAGAAGCACTTCCATGAAATTTTTTATTGATTTACCCGTTTGTAATGGGCATCTTGTACATCTATATGATAATTATTTGCTCACCGAGCGCCTAGTTTTCAAAACACAGACCGCACGGGGTAGCCGGACGGAGCCTGTGTTTTGAAAACTAGACGCTCGGTGAGCAAATAATTATCATATACATGTTCAAGATGCCCATTAAAAAGGGGTAAAGCAATAAAAATGTTCATGCTAGTTCTTCAGACTGAAGCAGATTAACGGCGATAAACACCTTAGCACTGAATTTTTTTTATTGTTTATTTGCTTCCTAAATGCAAAAATAAGCAACTAAATAGTCTTCTTCACCTAGCTGGTTGTCCTGCTGTTTCTGACATATATCTGACAGTACACTGCTCATAGCTATGTCGGCTCTCTCTCTGCTCTCTCCCTCTCTTCTCTCAGTGTTAGAGATAGCAAAAGGGAGGGGGAGTAAATTGTACATGGCAGATTAGAGTGTGGAGAGGGGGGGGGGCATCCAAGTCTTCAGGGAGGGCAGATTGCTGTCATTAACGTACAGTAGAATGTAGATAGGGAGGAGAGAAAACACGGGAGTCTCCATAGGACGTGAGGAGATATCACACAGGCTGTCTATTTGTGTAAAGCGGAGAGCACCCACGGCATAGTGTGCAGGGGGAGGAGGGGAGGAATTGCACACTCCTCAGCATCAGTGCCTGTCTGCATATGGGAGATTACTCATGGGCTATAGAAGGAGACAGTAGAGGAATTAAGCTGTGCTGTTATGAGAGCTAGTGAAGGCAGCAGCATCCTGGATTTACAGAACTAAGATCCGACATGAATTACTGGGTGGGACGTGCACACATAAGAAAAGTCTGAAACAACGAGCAGGATGCAAACTGCATATCAGAGGGGTCTGAAAATGAATGAAGGAATAGAGATTAAAAAGCACTAGCCTATATATAAATCATTGTTTCCATTTCAAAGGAGTCCATAGCCTTAAAGGCTGAATTCACACCACATTTGTGGCCTTTGTCAGAGGTTTAACACCTCAGTCATGCATTGATTTTTCAGCATTCCAGTTGTTTTTCATCTGTGACACAGACAGGGTGTAAATCATTTACACTGTATCTACAGCAGTCCATTTTTTTTCCATCTTTGACACAAGCAAAACACACTGTAAAATAAATAATTAATCTCTATGGAGAGCTGATTGCACATGTGTGAGTGAGCGAAAAGCTTTTTATATAAAAAAAAAAAAGGGTGAATTCACAACTGGACGACCAGGTTCATAAAAGTACAGATGAAGCCAAATTTCTACGTTTTGCGCATCTCTACTTTTGCATGAAAAAAAGACAACAGGGAAACTTATAGAATTGCTTATGACATTTCATAGCAAGTCTCCTTGGACAGATATATATTATAAACACCCACGTATATCACATTGTCATTTAGGTTTATGTTGGGCTAAAATGGTGATGAAAGCACAGACAGAGGGAACTTTTTACAGCCTGCCTTTATTGTTAATGAAAATTAAATGGCTTCTGAAGGAAATTAGTCAAAAACATATTGGCAAGCATAGTGCAGCAGTGAGCGTTTAATCTTCTTGATAATGTTTCAGCATAGGTGTCATCCTTAAATCAAACACTGTCATGCCACCTTATTGCTTCTGCTAAGGATTAAAGAAGCCAAATAATGCTTGCTTGCATTTTATTTGATAAATGTCTCTGACTCCTTTTGACTTAAGAGTCTGACATGCTCTTCATCTAAGTCACAGGAGGCCAGAAGTATGCAATGCACTTACTATTTGCTCATAACTCCCATCAGGCTCAACTGCGCAATGCTGAAAGATCAAACAATTGGATAATGTCCTGCATATAAATTATATTCATTCTCCGTACATTTATAGGGAAGAGTATGGTTATGGAAAACAGAGATATACTGGGTTATTTAAAGACACCTGTCACTAGGATACTTAAAAGAAGCAAGATTAAGCTCTATAAAAGTCAAGAAACTGGAAATAAATTATTATTATTATTATTATTATTATTATTATTAATAATAATAAAGTGGTTGTTTAGTTTAGAAAACCCATTTTGAATATCCGATCAGGGACCTTTGAGTTATTAGAGGGGGACCCCATTCAGGACTCACATCCATAAGCTAGAGCAACTCTCTCTGGATGACTGTGCGTATTTCACAGACAGCAAATTGATTTCAATAGGAACTGTGTAATGCTTCATTTCCCCTGCAGTGGCGCTGCACAGTAATAAATTAGTTATTGTTATTAAGCAAAGGTGGCGAGTAACTGTCTTGTGGGAGCCCCAATAATAACTATTTGCCATACAGGAACCACAAAATTGGGTGCACAGAAACACATGCCAGATCACATCTATCAGATCTATGCTACACTCCGACACTACTTCTTATGATCCTGACCGTACCTTCAAACCAACCTGACAACAATATTGTGTGCTCAGCCAGAGCTGGAGGTTATACAAAATGACAGCAGACTTCCCCCACACTAGGGCCATATAGTATCTCTACTATGGAGCTGTTCCACATTGTAGTGCCCATGAAGTAGTATAAACAGATGTTCCAGTACAGTAATAACAGAAGCACACTTTTGCCCATACCATTATAACAACCAGACAAAATTATCCAAAATATTGTGGCCATAAAATAGTTCCAGCAAAATAGCATTGGCCACGCGTCAATCACTACTACAGTAGTACCCGTGTGCCCATTGTGCATGTGTCTCCCCCATTATCCTGCACTGCTCTCCATTGCTGCCAACCAGTATCTGCCAGCACGCTTGTTTGGCATGCGACTCGATAATTAGGAGCCAAATTAAAAAGAACTGAGTAGCAAGCCAGGTTACATAGTTATAAATATCACGATAATATATTCCATTATAATATTTATGTAATATCTCAATCATGGTAGCTTACTAGTTGGCACTGTCTCCTTGTCACACTTTAGTCCTGGGTTTAGATACAACCAGGGCAACAACTACATGTCAACCTCTCCCAGAATTAGCATGGGTTTCTTTCCTCTTGTTACTTTGGTTCTGCATACTTCTAAAACCTGGTTAGATTACTTACTTATAAAATGTGGATCTAGGAGTTGGGGTACATAGCAAAGGTGACCCATAGCAAAGATCAAACTGGGTTCTCCCTTATGGGGTTTTGGTTTTCTTCAATTAGGACAGAAGGATCTGGTGTTTGTTTCCTCTCCACTCTTTTCCATAACCCTTGGGTCGATTCCCCAACCCCTTGTTTGCTAACAATGCAGTTCCTTTTGACAGGTGGGTCCTGCATACATCCGACAAAACTGATAGCAAAGGAGATGGGGAAAACCCGGACTCCGCTCTCTAAAGGCTGCCCCTACATGCTCTTGACTAGAGGGTGCAAGGATACATGAGGTAAGGAACTTTGATTAAAGGGGTTTTCCAAAGAATTTTTTTTTCAAGACCGGGCAGCGCACAAGCACTGAGGAGTTTAAACAGTAAGAGGCAAATGGGGCAGGCATTGTTGCGTAATCAAATAATTCAAAGGGGGCGGTCATTGAGGAAACTGTGGCCCATTAGGATGCCTCAAACCCGGGTCTACGTCAGATGTCCTGGGTTTGAGGCATCATATTTGTCCACAGCCTCCTCAATGTCCACTCCGTTCATTCTTTGTTTGTACTTCAATAGCAGCACCATTTTATATCTAGTTATATTGGGTTACATATATTTAGGTATAATGGGGTACATATATTTAGGTATGGTGGGTATCACATTAGATATCTGAGTTGCGGTCACAGGACACATCAGATAAAGCAGGGGGCGGTATAAACTAAAGGGGAAAGGAGAACTAGTGGGGAGGGCCAATAGACACAAAGGGGGCGGAATAAATAGTAAAGAACAGCCCTGTGTCGTTAGGTAGGTCAGTGAGGTATCGACACAGGGCTGTGTGTATTCTAACTCTGGTGTACGAGCCTATGTAGAGAGAAAAAAAGAGACAAAACTTCCGGCAGGGCAGAGGTCGGAGAATAGGAAGGAAAGTGTTCAGATTTAATACAGACTATATATTAGCAACTTTATTAGTTACATAGAATATTAGTTCAAAAATATGGTGTCCCTGGAAAACCCCTTTAAGGACCCTGACTAATGTGGATGGATTGTCTGCACAGTCCAATAGAAAATGTCAACACTATATAAATATATGACCGTTAGGGCTTATTCAGACGACCGGGATATACGTCCGTGCAACGCGCGTGATTTTCACTCGCGTCGCACGGACCTATATTAGTCTATGGGGCCGTGCAGACAGGTGCGTGATTTTTATGCTGCGTGAGTGCACAGCGAAAAAGTCACGACATGTCCACTCTTTGGGCGTATTTTGCGCATCACGCACCCATTGAAGTCAATGGGTGCGTGAAAATCACGCATGCCACACGGAAGCACTTCCGTGCGAACTGGCTGTTTCGCGCAACAGCTGTGAAAAGGATGAATGAAAACAGAAAAGCACCACGTGCTTTTCTATTTACAAACATCCAAACGGAGTGTCATAATGATGGTGGCTGCGCGAAAAGCACACAGCCACGCATCATATGGTGATGACACACGGAGCTGTCAAGTGCCTTTTGCGCGTGCAAAACGCTGCATTTTTTGCGCGCGCAAACGCACATGCTCGTGTGAATCCGCCCTTACTTCGATAAAATCAAATTTTCATTACATGCATCTATACATACATATATTATCAATGCATATACATTTTTATGTTCATAAGACAATCTTATGCATTTATCTATTGAATTTATGTATAAATGCTGCTTAATATTTATTTAGTTATTTTTGCATCGTCATCTCAGCTAATGAATATCTAAGAACGTAGTGAGGGCCGAGCGCAGGGTGTAGACGGCAGCTATTTGACAGATTGTCAGGAATCTCTAGAGAAGTCATTGAGAATGACACCAACGGGAAAACGCTTTGCAGCGTTACAATTTTAGAGATAGAGTTCACCTGCTGTAAATAAAAACTATGCAGCTGACAGTGCCAAAAACTATCTATTTGACACCAGAGTTAAGTGAGGAAACAATCCCTTCCCCCGCAGAGATTTTAGGAGAAGCTTTCATAGTCACCCTGTGACAGCAGCATGTCTTTCCTGAAATAGAGATCCCACTGAGCTTTTAACCTCTCGCTGGAGCATATTCAATCAATGCAGCGGAATAGTATCAGTGTGGGGTACAATTAGTGCTTTCTATATCGGTATGACTGCTCATTTACGGCTATGACTAAGTACACTTAGGCCGGGTTCACACAGGGCAATACTTGCACATCTCTTGCAGCTGCGTTATTTTTATATTATTTAAATAACATTTCTATTCACATATTGATGATGTTTTTTTGTGGTTTTGTACTTTAAAGCGTGTTAGTTTTTATTGCAACATTCTCTAGGTTTGGAGTTTTTGTGGCAATTTTCCCCTCTTTTTACCATGGTCTGTAAATTTAACAAGAAGGCATCCACAAAACTTAGAGAAAAGAAGGTTTCATCAAGGGGATTTTTTACTGTAAGAGCAATGAGACTATGGAACTCTGTACTTTTTGGCGACGGTTGGCGTAAACAGGTGTGGGACAGAAATAGCAGCCGGTATGCAAAGTCACGTATATCTTAAAAGTCAGGGCAGGCAGCAGTGGTTCATTACAGGTAACAAGCAAGAGGTCAGTGCAGGTGGCAGGCAAGGAGAGTCAATGATACAAGCAGATGTCAATCACAGGAAATCCAAACAAAGTATAGCGCAGGGTATCAATAGAAAGCTAGGAAGGAACACAACTTCTCAGGCAATGTGTCCAGGCAAGGGAGGTCCCTTTATACCCAGGGAAAGGTGCACTAGAAGTCACAGAAGCCAGGCCAGGAGGTGAGCATTGGTGGTGTCGAGAGGTCCCGGCCAGAAGCCAGAAGATGCCGGGATCCAGTAAATATACAGAGGCAGCAAGGAGCAGCGGCTGTTACAACCAGATGATGCCACCGTAGTTCAAAAGTACTTTATATTTTCCTTATCTTGCCCAGCACTGTGCAAAACTGTTGTTTTTATTTTGCTAGGGCTTGCTGTGGGTGGGATTACCATGTAAAGGACTACAGTTCCCATGATTCCTCTCTGCTCTCACAGACATTGCTTCTATTTACAGTTGCCTGCAGACCCCTCTATAACAATGTGAAGGGTAGTGCTGCAATTACTCACTATCTGCTCTGCTGTTCTGCTGCTATATTTTGCACTATCTGCTGCCCAGCATGTAAAACACAATCCCTCCAGAGACAGGAAGGGAGGGGCAGAGCAAGCGACCAGTGGCGATAAGAGGCGTGTGTTGTGTGAAGTCCTGTATTACAGAGAGGGGGAGAGGGGAAATAACCACATGTTCAGTGTAGAGGAAGTCACATAAGCAGGAGATGAACACCAGGAGCATGGTCATGGGATTGCATGCAAGACTGGCTTACAGACTCATTTTAGCTACAGACAGTACATTAGTAAGTGACTAATCTTACCGCAGTAAGGGCACGTTCAGACGTGGCAGAGTTTTTCCGCTGCAAATGTTGGTGCAGATTTGGGGCAATTACGCAACGGATCTGCACCAAAATTTGCATATTTGACAGGTAATTCAGACGTTGCAGAAAACACAGCGGACTTGCCACAGATTTCAGTTTTTGCATTGCAAAAAACTGGATTTGAGATGGCTCAGCTACAGGGTCCTTTGGTGGCACAACGTGGTGAGCGAAGTTGTGCGTCTGGCCGGATTGGTTGGTCATCTGAAGATTTTGGCGTTAAACGTCGGAGGTAATGATCTGGGTAAACGGACACAGAGAGATCTGCTCAAGACCATGAAGAGGACCGTGGTTCGTCTGCTGGGCCTGTTACCCGGCATTCATTTAGTGTGGTTAGAGTTGGTGCCCCAGATAGTGTGAAGGTACGCCAGGGATCCTGTGGCATTATGCCGATCTTGTGGCAAGGTTAACAAGGAGATGGCGTCTTTTGTGCCGCTTTTTGGGGGTGTGGTGGTGCGTCACCGTCTGTTTGAAGCCGGGACGACCGGTTTATTCCGTGCTGATGGGGTCCATCTGATGGAAATTGGTTTGGAAATTTTTCATGTTGGGCTGCAGGACAGCCTGCAAGAGGCCTTGCCAATGGGTTGAGGAGCGCAGCCAGCATGAGGTGTCATACGGCTAGCTCTTGGCGGGGTTAGTCAGCATGGGGGGTGTTGTAGGCTGAAAAAAGGGAGTCTGAGCGCATGCTCACTCAGTTGTAAACTGAGTGGGGTATGATGACGATCCCCTTCCGGGTAAAATGTTTAATTAAATTTAAATTTATGTTAATTTATGTTTATTATGATAACAGGTTTTGTTATTGGTTGGCTAATTATTATTTTTTTGTACGTATGTACAAAGGATTTGAAGGCAGGCAGAGGTACAGTATGGGCTCATAGCAGGATTATGGATCTGTAGAACACGGATCTATAAGGATATGTTCACACGCTGTGTTTGCAGGCGTATTTTGCGGTGTAAACTCCCCAAAATACGGCTGAAAAAACGATAGCTGAACGCCCTCAAACATCTGTCCATTGAAATCAATGGGAAAAATCGCATTTAGTTCATACGGGGGTGTCTTTTTACGCCGCTTTTTTTTAAAAACGGCGCGTAAAAAGACGCTCAGTAAAAAAAAGTACGGTATGTTCACACAGTTTATTTCCAGACGTTTTTCGGGCCATAAACGCCCCGGAAAAACAGCTGAAAAAACGGAAGCTGAACGTTTCCAAACATCTGCCCATTGATTTCAATGGGAAAAATGGCGTTTCGTTCCGACACTTTCCGAGTCTTTTTACGCGGCCATTTGAAAAAACGGCGCATAAAAAAAAGCCCCATAAAAAGAAGTGCATGTCACTTCTTGAGCCGTTTTTGGAGCAGTTTTCCATTGGGTCAATAGAAAAACAGCTCCAAAAACGGCTGCAAAAAACACATAAAAAAACATTTGATGCTGAAAAAACAGCTGAAAATCAGAGGCTGTTTTCCCTTGAAAACAGCTCCGTATTTTACAGATGTTTTTTGTTTTAGCGTGTGAACATACCTGTAGCATGTCACTTAATGAGACACTTTTTGGAACTGATTTTTCATTGAACACCATGAAAAACGCCTCAAAAACGCCTCAAAAGAAGATTCAATTTAAAAGAAGCTTAATTTTCAGCTTAAAAAATGGTGGAAAATGAGAGACTGTTTTCTCTGAAAACAGCTCCGTAATTTTGAGGCGTTTTCAGACTCAGCATGTGAACATACCCTTAGGCTATTATAAATCTATAAACTCCTAATGCATAATTGTGTCGGGCTAGGCAATGTCCCAATGAGACACCCTCCCTCTTTTAATGCAAAGGCAACTCCATAGTAGATATTTAAACACAGAAAAAGCGGAGTACGAAGCCATGTATATATAAAATATAACACATTTTTATAAAATACAAAAAATAAGACACACATTTAAAAAGGTACACAATGAAATGGAGAGACTCTATAATATTATGTAATACAAGTAAGCAAGCTATCCATGTATATATAGCAATAGAGTATTGCACTGTACTCCTTACACTGAGGATATATAGAATGGGTGGTGTATTGTCCTATAGATGGCTCGTCCCTCATGTAAAAACCCATCAAAAAGTGGACATAATAGTCCTGGGAACAGTTTAGGGAGAGCTTAAATATCATAAGAGATTGAAAGGAACCTTACCCATATCAGTGGTCATGGAAGCCTGGATGGCTTGTATTGAACCCCGTAGGGGTTAGCTCTCCCTAAACTGTTCCCTGGACTATTATGTCCACTTTTTGATGGGTTTTTACATGAGGGACGAGCCATCTATAGGACGATACACCACCCATTCTATATATCCTCAGTGTAAGGAGTACAGTGCAATACTCTATATATACATGGATAGCTTGTTTACTTGTATTACATAATATTATAGAGTCTCTCCATTTCCTTGTGTACCTTTTTAATGTGTGTCTTATTTTTTGTAATTAATAAAAATGTGTTATATTTTATATATACATGGCTTCGTACTCGGCTTTTCCTGTGTTTAAATACCCTTAGGGTATGTTCACACGCTTAACAAAAAATGGCTGTAAAATACGGAGCTGTTTTCAAATGGATTTTCAGCCGTTTTTATGCAGCAGGCATTTTTTGCGGTACTTTTTGGAGCTGTTTTTCTATCGACCCAATGAAAAACAGCTCCAAAAACGGCTCAAGAAGTGACATGCACTTATTTTTACGACGCCTTTTTTTATTTACGGCTGATTTTTTAAAAAATGCCCTGTCGAAACGTATCGCCGTTTTTCCCATTGAAATCAACGGGCGGATGTTTGGAGGCGTTTAGCCTCCGTATTTTTTGCTGTTTTTTGGGGTGTTTACGGCCCGAAAAACGGCTGAAAATAGGCCGTGTAATCATACCCTTGTTCACACGCTAAACGAAAAACAGCTGTAAAATACGAAGCTGTTTTCAAGGGAAAACAGCCTCTGATTTTCAGCCGTTTTTTAAGCATCAAGCAGTTTTTGATGTTTTTTGTGGATGTTTTTGGAGCTGTTTTTCTAATGACACAATGAAGAACGGCTCCAAAAACGGCTCAAGAAGTGACCTGCACTTCTTTTTACGCCTACAAACATCTGCCCATTGAATTCAATGGGAAAAACAGCGTTTCGTTCAGACGGGACATTTTTTTACGCCGCTGTTTCAAAAAACATTGCGTAAATGAACTCCCCATAAAAAGAAAGAGCATGTCACATCTTGAGCCGTTTTTGGAGCTGTTTTTCATTGTGTCGAAGGAAAAACAGCTCCAAAAATGTCTAGAAAAAACACTTCAAAAAAAGTTTTCTCTGAAAACAGCTCTGTAATTTTCAGCCATTTTTGAACATACCTTAATACAGCCGTGCGCCTAGACGCATGGTTGGTTGGATGTAGTTCAAGTTCCCCATGTTCTGAATGAGAGCATGCTGAAACTTCCTGCTGGGAGAAAGAGACAGAGCAGTTTAATTCACAGTATGGTCACAGAGCTGTTCACACAGTTGCTATTGAGGCTACAAGCTAAAATACTAGCAAGAAATAAAATGAAAAACCATGGGACTAATAATAGTTTCTAAACACCTTGCATGAGTTTTTTTCCTATTTTTGTGACGGGTAAAGAGGTTGTTTAGAAGTATTTATAAGTAATTGGAAAACTTGTGATTGTGAATTTTTGTAGTCTTAAACTTATTCATATTTATTTTCTTGTGTGAATATAAACATCACATAATACCATCTGCTGCTTTAGAATACACCATTAGCCCGGATCTGAGATCCACTTAAGATATGAAAAACCCATTACCCTCTTAGAGAAACAAAATGATAGCTTGAAAATTCATAAAGAATCTTTTGCATTTCTGACAGACTGGCTTTATGGTTATTATTATGCCTGCTGTAATGCACTTAGCGTGGCATGTACAATGAATCTCTTTTTCTGTAAGTATGGGTTGATGGCAAGCAGCTGGGACCAATAACAGGATCTGGTTCTTCAGAAAGTGCTGGGCTGCTGATTGATAACATAACAGAAAGGACTACTGCTCCGCTCATATCTGCTCCGTTAGGGAAAGGTTACGAATAATTGGTTACTTCTGACTCCAATTAGCAATTAAACCAGGTGACCTGTGCTTAAAACACAGCGGCAGGAAGAAGGCCAGTTATACTCCCCAATGGCAAAACACTGTTACATAGTAGAACTTCTCGAACAAAAGACTCCGCATTTATTACATTTCATGCATTTGACAAACTGTAACTGCCAATTTTCAGCACTAAATGGAATTCACATCCTCCATCTGAAAGCTTTCTGATGTGTACAAGTCCTAAGTACTTCAAGTGCGTTCTGACTAACAACAGTATCATGTTTAAAAGGTCTGGATATTTCTACACTTTTGCTTTTTTTACCCTTTATGTACAGGAAACCCAACACAATATGATTTGGTTTGTAAAATGGATGTGAATATTTATTAATGTATTTACAATGGTTGTCAGATATTGACATCCTCTTTATAGACACGCTGTTCAATGGATGATAGTTCAGCTCCGTAGTCGAGTGCTCAGGGTGTCCTGATTGCTCTTGATTAGTTGACCCCGCTCTATATGTGCCCATGCACACTGCCACATTACAGATCGGTATGCAATGGATTAGTAATATGTCACCCGTAGACTGCTATGTACAGAGGATATTCACCTTTGAAAGCATCTAGGTGCGTATACGATGTCTCAGAGAGGGACACTATGGCTGCAAACAGATTACCTCCGAGTCCATAACACAGATCTTGAAAAAACTTTGCGAAAAAGAAGTCATTACGCCATAGATATAGTAAAAATGTAACAAATTTTATTAGGACATACAACATAAAAATTTCATAAAATTCAAAGACAGATCCGAATAAAAATAGGAACACAGGTAGATAAGAGAAGCACCTCCAGCTCACCTTGATATGCAGATGTCGTTCTAGGGAAGTTCATGCACGGATCCTTGTGTCGGCACACATTAGACGAGACTAGAAGAAATAGGGTTGAATCCAGCACGGACAGTTGTTTAAAATGGAAAACTATTTCCAAGTTTAATGGGCCAATGTTTGGCGGATTAAAAATCAGGAATGGAGAACACGGTGTGACGTCCTGATATAGTGGGGAAAAGTTTGTGGTAGTGGTAGATAAAGAGCCTACGCGTTTCAGACGCTCCAAGCGTCCTTAGTCATGGCTGAAGACATCGTATACGCACCTACCACAAACTTTTCCCCACTATATCAGGACGTCACACCGTGTTCTCCATTCCTGATTTTTAATCCGCCAAACATTGGCCCATTAAACTTGGAAATAGTTTTCCATTTTAAACAACTGTCCGTGCTGGATTCAACCCTATTTCTTCTAAAAATAGGAACACAGTGTGGTGGCTTCCAAGATATTATAAATTTGGGATATTGGGCCCACCGCAACACAAAGTCCCTGGCAATAAGTCACCTTCCAAGATGGATGGTAAGTAGTAAGGTCTAGGTGGAATTGTACATGCGTAACTATGGAGATATTGGCTGCTGAGTATCTGTAGTTTAGGAGTAAAAAAGAATCACTCCAAGAGTCATATATAGTTTCAGAAGTTATAAACCACAGTAAATAATCGCATTAATTGAAGTAGGATGAAAAAATGGACCATAAACAGAATATAGTAGTGTGACTAGGTATGCCAGAGAAGGAATCAAGTATCTTACATAGGAAATGTGAAGGTGGGCTTACCCATAGAAGTAGACGTGGTGTGAGGCCCCGCACTGTAGCCTGACAACGTAGCGCCCCGACGCGCGTTTCGCCAATGTGGCTTCCTCAGGGGATTCCTCAGATATGTAGGGATTGCATGTACCGCCGTACAGGGTCAGTGCACACAGCTTTGCCATGCAGTGCCACCCTTAGGCCCCATGCACACGAACATATTTTTGCGGCCGCAATTTACCCGCAAATCTGGTTTTCATCATAAACAGGAACCCCGATGTAGTGCCGGATTGGTCCCTTGATCGGCGGAGCCTCCGATGCAGAGCCTAAGGACACTTCATAGAGTTCAAATTCCCTGCATCCTATCAGTCGAATGCCTAATGCACACATCAAAGCTTTGTGCACTGAGCCTGTGTGGTGGCACATGAAGTTCCTATGATTCCATATTATGTGTGCCGGTATATAGTGTCACCTTATGGCACCATATTCTTCTGTAGAAGCTGGGCCTCTAGGGGAGAATATTTTTAATGCATTCAATGGAGCATATCACAATTCTGTAGGAAATGTGTGAGAAAAAAATTTCTGTAGGAAATCAGAGGTACAATATTGGACCATAGAGTTCTATGGGTGCCGGTTTATGGATTTGTAATATGGTCATTTGCATGAGGTTTGTCGTAGGCCCTTTTAGGACAGCCTGCCTATTGTTTAGTAGGCAGCAAACGGACTACCATAAATGGCAGCCAATATTCTGCTTATAAATTTGCAGGAAATGACGGGGAGTTTGTTTATCTCAATCTGTTTGGTCTATTATTGCATTGCTCCAGCTTCTAAAAGGAACATTTCTGAACTGTTGTATGCACAATGCCTTTATATGTGTAGGGTTACTCAGTTCTTATGCAATCAGCTTTTGGGCAAATACTGAGAACGTCCTTTACTTCTACTTTCCATTACATTGTCTGTTTATGTTATGCAGGAGGAACCTTGGTACAGAATGATCTCTATTCGGCAGCTTTCTAATGTCTGATGGTTACTGGCAATGAACCTCAGTTCTAATTTTACTGTTGTTGACTGTCCTTGTGTCATCCTAGAGCCCTTTTTTCCTGGGAGGTGAAAAGCACCCTGAGACGTGCCAGGGGATTATTTGAATTGTTTGGTAGACTACATGCATATTGCAGCGTTCATTACATCACTTATTTTTGTCCGTCATCTCATAGATCACAGGTCACATGTCACATATCACATGTCACATGTCACATGTCATTTAATAGGAGCAATTAAAGCAAATGTAAAACCTGCTTATATGTGGAGTTTACATTCCCAGTGATAGGCAGTTCATCAAACAGATAAATATAATATCGGTGCCGAAAAGACATTGCGTTATTTGTACCTGATACAACGCAGCCACCATCAGATCTAGTTATGGTTTCTTGTAAACTCTGTAAGGACTCGGTTCTCTCTGTCTTTTTATATAATAGTTACAGGGAACATGATGGCACAACTGATCCCATTAGAATGCATGGGACTAATATGTGCCCTTTCTACCGCAAACATGTCTGGCACTAACTCCGGCATCTTTTAAACCATCCAGCTTGTCACACAGCGTTGTTGCATACGAGCCATTTTTAATTTTTTAGTTTTTCACTCCCCATGTTCCAAGAGCCATAACTTTTTTCTTTTTCCGTCAATGGAGCGGTGTGAGGGCTTATTGTTTGCGGGAGTAGTTTCTAATAGCTTAAATTGGGAAAAACTGCGATCCCTATATTGTTTTTTGGGTTTTCGTCTTCTTTATTCTGCGGCTCAATACGATTATGGTGATACCAAATTTATATAGTTTTTTTAAATATATTTTATTACTTTTAAAAAAACAAAAAAATTAACTTTTTGTTAAAAAAAATATAATTTTTTTTCACCACATTCACCACAGTCATAACTTTTCTTTTTTCCGCGGATTGAGCGGTGTAAGGGCTTATTTTTTGCGGAACGAGCTGTAATTTTTATTGTGTACCATTTTTTGTTACGTGCAAATTTTTTTTTCACTTTTTATTACATTTTTTTCCGAGCTAGGGTGACCAAAAAACAGCGAGTTTGGCGGTTTAAGTTTTTTATTTTTTACTGCGTTCACTGTGCGTGTTAAATAATGGTATATTGTAATAGTTTAGACTTTTACCGAGGCAGCGATGCTAATTTTGTTTATTTTTTTATTTTTTACATTACCTTGAAAAAAAACCTTTTCCCATTTTTCTTCTAACTTTTCAGATTTATTTTTTTACACCATTTATTAGTCCCCCTAGGGGACTTGAACCAGCGATCGTTAGGTTGCTGGTACAATATACTGCAATACTAATGTATTGCAGTATATCGTAATTTTCACAGGCTTCTGTAAAGCCGTGCCAGAGACATGGCTTAACAGAGGCAGACAAAAGGCAGACCTGGGGGCCTTCATTAGGCCCGCGGGCTGCCATGACAACCACCGGCACCCCTGAACACGGCGTGGAGGCATCGATGAGCTGTCGGAGGGGGCCGCCCCCCTCTTTTCAACACTTCAGATGCTGCAGTCATGATTGATCATCCTCGTTACCTGCAGCCAACACTAGGGGGATCTTTGGAGCTGACTACATACTGTGTTATTATTGAGCTTAAAGGTTTTTTTTCCATCAGAGATATTTATGACATATCCACAGAATATGTCATAAATGTCTGATAGATGCGGATACCACCTCTGTTACCCACACTTCTCTCTAGAACAGGCAGCGGCGTAGCTATAGGGGTCGCAGCGGTCGCACTTGCGACTGGGCCTCTAAGCCTGGGGGGCCCACGGGCCCCCGTTGCCATACTGTATGCTTCCAAAAAAAATCTTCTGTGCCGTAAAGCCGGCACTTCCTGGTTACGGTCACATGGTACACTTAGTGTACCATGTGACCGTGTTGTCACGTGACACGTCTTCTGGACAGTGGAGTGGAAGAGTCGGTGCGGAGGACTCCAGGTAAGCTGCAGTCTGTGTTGTAATGTATTGTAATGTATTGTGATGTATTGTGATGTATTGTGATGTAATGTGTTGTATTGTAATGTGTTGTGATGCCTTGTAATGTATTGTGTTGTGCTGTTTGCCGTGGAGAGGGGGGGGCGTTAAATCACAGCCCCCCCTCCTCTCTCCACCGCAAACTGCACAATCCAACACAATACAGTACAGTAACACATGACTATGAGAGCGGGGCTGCGGCTGTGTAATACAGTCACTGCCCCGCTCCTGAGTCCTGACATGTGCGCGCCGTCAGCATGATGTGATGCGGCCGGCGCTGCACTAATGATCTGCAGCACTGAAGACAGAACATGGCGGGCGCGCTACAAAACACCCCCATGTTCTGTCTTCAGTGCCTGAACCACCGCTCATTACTGCAGCGCCGGCCGCATCTCCTCAGGCTGACCGCGCGCGCACTTCCTGTCAGGAGCGGGGCAATGGCTGTATTACAGCCGCAGCCCCGCTCTATAACGGCGGAGATCAGAGAAACCTCTCATCTCCTCCGCTATTCTCCTGAATGCTGCAATCACAGCTGACTGCCGCATTCAGGGGAAAATGAGAAGGGGGGATGCCCCTGGATCGTGTCACAGGGAATTCCTGTGATGCGATCGAGGGCCATACCATATATGGGCAGATAGCCCTGGGGTCTATTGAAGGACCCCAGGGCTGTCTTACCATATTTCCTGTTGTTAGGGCATACTGAGGTATGTCCTAACAACTGCCTGTGTACTATCAGTGCACAGGCTAATGTACTGGCACATATCTGATATATGTCAGTGCATTAAAGTTTAAAAATAAAGTAAAAACAAAGTAATGTTAAATAAAAAAAATACACATACACCTTTTTTACAATAAACATTAAAATAAGTCTCAATACATAAAATATACACATAATCGGTATTGGCGCGGCCGTAATAACCTGCACAACTATTTTTTTGCATTATTTGTGATGTGTACGCTGTAAAAAAATAAAAGAAACTGCTTTCTATCACTTATTGTGGGGCACGAGGTGCGATGATGAATTTAACCTCCATGTGCCTCACATTAATAGTAATTAACCCCATCATGTACCTTACACATTAACCCATTATGACTGAGAAACATGACGGGAATAATTACTATTAATGTGAGGCACATTCAAAATTCATCATCACACCTCGTGCCTCACATTAGAAAACGAAAGAACCTTTTTTTTTTATTACTGTAAACGAAGTGTCGGTATCGAAGTCCAAATTTTGGTATCGTGACATCCCTACACTGTGGATCGCGTCCCCCTGGGGGTTCGTGTCAAAAACCTCCGGGGGGTCGCGAGTCACTCACCGAGGTCCCGGTTCCAATCAATGCTGGAGCAAGAAGCTGACATCTCCTTGATCCAGCATTCACTGTGCCCTGACCGGCTCGACGCAGGCAGGCGGGATGTAGCGACATCATCGCACCTGCCTGCGCTGAGTCACTCATAGCTACACCGGAGGAGGCGAAGGATCCTCCACCCGACGTGGGAACGGGGATAGCTAAGTAATTATGCTATTTTTTTTATTATGCACATATGGGGGCATTATACTGTATGGGGGGGCTGATATTGTGGGGAGGGGCATTATACTGCATGGGGGCAGATATGGCATGGGGCCTGATAAGATGGGGGGCATTATACTGAATGGGGGCTGATATGGGGGAATTATACTGTATGGGGGCTGATATGGGGGAATTATACTGTATGGGGGCTGATATGGGGAGCATTATACGGTATGGGGCTGTTATAGGGGGGCATTATACGTTATGGGGCATTATACTGTGTGGGGGCAGCTTCGGGAGCATTATACTGTGTGGGGGCATTGTACTATGGGGGCTGTTGGGCAAGGCGTCTGGGCATAGGCACGCACAGGGGTCTGATGATAATGATGATGGTGGTGTTGGGGAGTGGTAGGGGGGCCCAAGCTGAATTCTTGCACCCAGGCCCATGAGCCTTTAGCTACGCCCCTGAGAACAGGGCCCCCTAAACCCTGTTCCACTGCTCTGTGTTGCGGCTGAAGCGTGTGATTTCCGACCATGAAGAAGAAAACAGCGTAGCTCGTTGAGCTATGCTGTTTCCCTTAACTCCCATAATAGAGAATGGCAGTTACGGAAGCAGCGTAGCATGCGAGCTACGCTGTTTCCGTAACTACTATTCAGTTCTGTGGGACCTACAGAAAAAGCGTAGCTCATCTTCTTCACGGTCGGAAATAACACACTTTAGCAGCAACATAGAGCGGATATGTCCTAAATGTTCCTGATGGGAAAACCCCTTTAATATATATCAGTATGCAGTTAGTTCCTAAACTCCCTTTAGTGGTGGCTGCATCTACCAGCATGCTATATTTTAACCCCTTAGAGACGCAGCCAATTTTCGGATTTCCATTTTTTTCTCCCCGTCTTCCAAAAGCCACAACTTTTTTATTTTTCTGTTGAAATAGCCATATGAGGGCTTGTTTTTTGCGGGACAAGTTGTAGTACATCGTGTGGTAAAAATGACATGTTAACTTTATTCTATGGGTCGATATGATTATGGAGATACAAAATTTATATTGTTTTTTTTTATGTTTTACCACTATAATAAAGAAAAAACTGTTAAATATATAGTTTTGTGTTGCCACATTCTGAGAGCCATAAGTTTTTTATTTTTCTGACGATTTAGCAGTGTGATGGCTTATTTTTTGCTTGGCGAGCTTTAGTTTTTATTGGTCTAATTTTGGAGAACATGCGAGTTTTAGATAACTTCTTTTTTTTTTTTTACGTTTTAATTAAAAAAAATTTGTATGATGTTCACCGAGTGGGTTAAATAACATTATATTGTAATAGCTCAGAATTCTATGGACAGGACTATACCTATTATGTTAATTTTTTCTTTTTTTAACATTACTTAAGGGAAAAAATGAGAAAAGGGGGTTTTTGAACTTTCAATATTTTCTTTTGTGTATTGAAAAAAAAAATTTTTATTTAACCTTTTTTTATAAGTCCCCCTAGGGGACTTGAACCAGTGATCGTTAGATAGCTTGCACTAATACTGCAATACTAATGTATTGCAGTATATCGTGATTTTGACAGTCTCAAGTACGATGGCAGAACTAGCACCCCGCAATCACTTTGCGAGGGGGCAATGGGCAGAGGGGCCGCCCACTTATTTTAATGGCTTAGATGCCATGGTCACTATTGACCGTGGCATCTAAGTGGTTAAACTGGTGGAATCAAAGTGATCTTCCATTCTGCCCGTTGCAGCGGGGTTTCAGCTGTAACATACAGCTGACACCCACTCAGTATGAAGTGCGCTCAGCCTGTGTGCGCATTCCATAATTCCCAATGATGGCTGTCACATACAGTTACGTGACATGTCACCAAGGGGTTAAATCTATGTCTATGCAGATTAGGTGCTCTGCCTGCTATAAAGATATATTAAGACATTTTTTAGCAATGCATTTTTAACCTATTTAGATAAAAAAAGAAAAATCCATCTGGATGTTTACTTTAAAGTTGAGGCTACTCACAGACTTCTTGTAGTGAAGTTTTCCAACTTCAACTATTGAGCTGTAACAGCACTCCAGAACAATACATTATGCTGCACGCACCTGCAATTCTGTGGACTGCAGCTGTCACTGAATAGTTAAAGCTGGAAAATCTTGCTCTAAAAAGGCTGTGTGCCGTAAAGATAAGCAGAATTTATCACTTGCAGAAAGTCTGCAATATCTTGTATCACTGTTTGCAATTCTCAAATTGAAAATGATACTGTGGGGGTCTTGTATGTTTACTGGATAAGTACTGTATAAAGGCATTGGTTGGGTTTTACTGTATACCTTTGCACAGGGAGGCATGCAGTCCATGGCAGGTACCTGCTAGATACATTATTATATAGTGAGTCCTGAACTTACACCTTTTTCTGTGATAACACCCACTGCCACCTCTTCTTGTCACTGTCATTGGTTTGGAATAACTAGTGGATATTTATATTATATTACTTATATTCATTGAAATGGGTTTTGGATTATAATGGGTACCAGTTAAAGACTAAAATCTTCACATCACACTGTATGACCATCGCACTATATGACCATCACACTGTATGACCATCGCACTGTATGACCATCATACTGTAGGACCATCAAACATTATGGCAACACACTGTATGCCCACCGCAGTATATGACCATCGCACTGTATGACCATCGCACTGTATGACCATCACACTGTATGACCATCGCAGTGTATGACCATCGCACTGTATGACCATCGCACTGCATGACCATCACACTGTATAACCATCATACTGTAGGACCATCAGACATTATGACATCACACTGTATGACCACTGCAGTATCTGACCATCGCACTGTATGACCATCGCACTGTATGACCATCGCGCTGTATGACCATAGCGCTGTATGACCATCACACTGTAGGACCATCAGACGTTATGATCATCACACTGTATGACCACAGCATTAAATGACAATTGCACTGTATGACCACCGCAGTGTATGACCATCGCCCTGCATGATGATTTTGTGCTTTGATCAGCTCCAAAATCCACCACAGTATCCTTTGTTTGCAAGTAAGGCTGGGTTCACACAACCTATTTTTAGGCGTAAACGAGGCATTTTACGCTTCGAATTACGCCTGAAAACACGGCTCAAATACGTCGGCAAACATCTGCCCATTCATTTCAATGGGTTTGCCGACGTACTGTGCCGACAACCGGTAATTTTACGCGTCGCTGTCAAAAGACGGCGCGTAAAATGACAGCGTCGTCAAAGAAGTGGAGGACACTTCTTGGGATGTAATTTGAGCCGTTTTTCATTGACTTCAATGAAGAACAGCTTCAAATTACGGCCATAATTGACGCCTCGCAAAACGCGAGTACGAGCAATTACGTCTGAAATGCAGGAGCTGTTTTCTCATGAAAACAGCTCCGTAATTTCAGCCGTAATTGTCGTTATCGTGTGCACATACCCTAAGAGTCAGCAAACCCAGTTTTCATTCGTTCCCTAAAATTTCTCATTGTCTTTTATGCAGCAGAGTCTGACAGCAATAGAACAGTAATTAATATTATATTATAAAATGCAGCTGCTGTCACCTCACATCTTCTTATCATAAATAAATATGAAACAGCAATGTGGCAACAGCAGGTATGAACTCCTGATAATTGATTTACATGTGAAGTATGAGGGTGATGGATGCCCGCTGTATGTTCACATTACTGTCTCAGTGGTGGCGCCTTATCAAACCAATATAATTTATAAACAAATAGCATGTCAGTGTAATGTAAGAAAATGAATGTATCTGCTCGAAAGCTTTATTGTCAGCATAAATAGTTTGAGGCTGCTCCATCTGTGTATGATATTAGTTCTGAGCTGCTATTCTGCTCTAACATTCACCTGCTTCTCTCTATACAGGGCAGAATCAAAGTCTGTGGTAGCACCAACGCAAAATACTGGGGCTCCCCTTGGCATACAGTTCTAGTATTACCACCATACAGTTTCCACATATCCTCATGTCGTGCCCAAATATTACCATCATTCCGTTCTCTAACAATATGATCATCCAAAATATAATGTCATACTGCACTCTCACTCCTTCACACATGCGCTCTCACTCACCTACTCATTCTCCTACTCGGGTACTGTACTTTTACCCACTCACTCATTGCAGTGCTCGAGTGCTCTCACTTACCCTTTCACACACTCTCTTACACATGTGTACTTAATCACCCACTTACTCACTGGCACCACTCAGATGATCTCACTTACTCACTCACGGTGCCACCAAGATGCCAGGATAAAACATAGACTGCTCTTGTGCATGTACAGGTCTTACACATGGGCACTTCTTGGTATGAGGAAGGATGGTAGAGGTCAGGGGTGGTGTGAAAAAGTTGCAAGAGATTGAATGTTACAAAGGGTAAACTTATATACATGATCGAGACCAACTCTCTCCTTAACAGATGTCTCCTTATGCACATTGATATAGAGACATCTGTCAATCAGCAGAAAGGGGGTGGAGCTAGCAGAGAGCAGGTGGAGCTAGCGACAGCTCATGAATACACCAGACTCATCTCTGGTGGCGCTGCCCAGGTTCTGAATATACACTAAGTTCTCATAAATGGGTTCACATTAGCACATAAGTCACAGATCGTTGAATTCAGCGTGTCTGTCCCTACATTATGCTGCCCTCAGTCAGGGTAGCATCATTTAGATGACAGGTTCCCTTTTACTGTAGATTATTGACTAAACTTTACTTTGTGCACCTCTTTTATTCCAGAAGGTCAGTAGGTGACAGAATTTAACATTGCACTTAAAACGCATAATTTACTTGTCTTCCTGTGACCCTTTGATGACTCTTTTCAGCCATAAAGTCATTGATTGTGTGTCCTTTACTTTAGCTTCTGTAAATCTTCTAAATAAGATTCTAAATTACTAAATGTAAATTAAGCGCGTAAGCGACTTTAAAGTTGAGACAAAAATAATTGCCTGCATAGCGGTTTGGCAGCCTTTCCAATTATTACATGCACTTATTTAATGCCTAGGCAAGAAATGCAATATTAATACACTACACAAATGCAACATATTTTAAATTCACTTTAACAGAACTGTGCTGTGTAAAATATTATGCTGCAGCTTTGAAGGTCACAAAAAACACAAATTAATTAAAAATATTCATATAGTCTTAAAGGAACACTCCAGGGAAGACTGACACACCTTCTTATGTCTAGTTCAGCGCCCTAGGGGTGGTGCATGACACAAAGATCCTTTCTCTGCTGTTCTTTAATTCCCTGTGTCATGCACCGCCCCCTTAGGCCCTGCACTAGGTATAATACAGTGTATTGCATGGAGGGTTCCTTTAAGAATGGATATTATAAGACTGCACACATTCAACGTTGAAGCTTCTGTTCTCCCCCGCAACCAAGATCTGGACCACAGGACCTCGGCACACTCTATAGTTATAGTTTCTGTATCCAGTATTTGGTATCTATACAGAGAATGTATTTCTAGAGGGCAATGATGCCAGTGTACTGCCAGCTGGCATGACAGCAATTTCCTCATGCCCCCATACCAGATGCAGAATCCGAACAATAACCATATAGGTATGGGATGGGAACACACACAGAGTTGGGTATCGGGCTGAAATCAATGGGAGGCATTTTTGGCCGTTTTTTGGTACATTTTTCAACGCGGTTTCCGCATAAAAAAACGTGTCAAAAAACTCTGTGTGAACTTACCCAATGGCCAATTAAATTATTGTCCTGGCAGTATTTTTTTAATTTTTTGTTTTCTGGATGCAAAAGCTGAACAATGAAGAAGTGTTGATGGGCAAAGAAGTTTGAGAATATCATGGTGGATCAAATCAAATCTAACCGTCAACATGAAGCCCCACAGGGTCGGACTGGTCCACCAAGGTGACAGAGGATTCTCCAGTGGGCCCAGGGTCTGAAAAATAATGTGCCCAAATATCCAGCAGCATAGAACCCCATTTGGAGATGAGTTTGGAGCCAATCACTTGACACTATGGTCTATTTCATATGGGTTGATTAATAAGTAACAGATATTATTAATGTAATGTCCCATATATACAATGACAACAAACTTTATGCTGTAATTAAAAGTGAACGTTCACATGTCCTGTATAGATGGAGGGTGGGCCCCTAGAACGATTTCCTCTATTGGGCCCTAAAAATTATTTCCTCTGGTGGACTCATGGACCCCTAGTCCCACACTAAAGCCACAGATATATCAAAATTGGATTTGTCATTTAACTATTCCCCTTATACATTGTGATAACTCAATAAGATTACCTGCAGCCTTATGGAAAACCACTGATATCATGGCACATTGTGCCAAATGACAAACTTAGCTCTGCTGTACCTGTATCTTAATTTGGATATATGTGGACATTGGAAAAGACAGATATATTTGGGAGAGTTGAAGGACATGGAATGGTGGATACAACCACAGAAATAGTGAGCAGGCCATGTAGAAGCTTATAAAGCCCAGGCAGAAACGATATTCATATGAGATCATGAGTCAAGACGGATGCGGAAGAAGAAGAGGGACAAATGAAGAGGAATTTTCTTAAATTTAGGAATCACGGTTTTCTACTCTCCTCTTATATCCACAATATGGTTAACAATGTAAATGAACTCCACTTTCTGCTGATGCTGGAAATCCCATGAATGATTTGCTCAGCCTCATTGGTGCAGGTTAATTTATGGTCATGCAGTAAGTGGTTATGATTTTTATGGTTATTGATAAGATTAATCATATATTGCTCCTGGTTGTTGGAGGAACCCATGATTTGCTTTATCTGACATTAACTTACGGCCATGATAGATTTTTACTGGTTTCCTTTACTTAATGTGAACATCAATGAATATTGAAGAGAGCTGCAACCTCTGCACCTTGACGGTCTATGATCAGTCAGTCCACTGGTCTTCGATGGCTGTACAGGCTGGACATATACAGTGCATTCAGAAATTCAGACCCTTTCATATTTTGTTATGTTGAGGCCTTTTGCTAAAATAAATATAAAAAAGTTTTCTCTCCATCATTCTGCACTCAATACCCCATAATGACAAAGTGAAAACATAATGTTAGTAATCTTCGCTAATTTATTGAAAAGGAAAAACGAAAATTTTGCATGTACAGAAGTATTCAGACCCTTTGCTATGCCACTTAATATTGAGCTCCGGGGGCCTCCCATTCCTCTATATTATCTTGGAAATGTTTCTACACCTTGATTGTAGTCCACCTGTGTAAATTCATTTGATTGGACATGATTTGGAAAGACACACCCCTGTCCATATAAGGTCTCACAGCTGACAATGCATATCAGAGCAAAAACCAAGCCATGAGGAGAAGAGACCTGCCTGTAGAGTTACCGTATATGTCGGCGTATAAGACGACTGGGCGTATAAGACGACCCCCAACTTTTACCCTTAAAATATAGAATTTAAGATATACTCACCATTTCGTGCAGGAGCGCTTCACTATGGCCATCGGCGGCAGGACCCAGGACTCTCTGTCTCTTTGAACTCGCGCATGCGCAGATAGGCTGCTTCATCGCGCGAGATCTGAGAGGCAGGGAATGAGAGGAAAGGGCGGGCCAGAGGATCTTACAGAGATGTTCCCTGGCGGCTAATACCGGCTTCCCTCAGATCCGTGGCGGATTCCATGCATCCCGGGAGCCTGTGTACCGGACTGCAGGCTCACAAGGTAACACACAACCTGTGTGTAGACAATATGTAGACTAGGGATGTCACGATACCAGAATTTGGACTTCGATACCGATACTTCGTTTAGTATTGCGATTTCGATACCAATTTCGATACTTTTGCCAACAGTAATAAAAAAAAAATTCTTCCGTTTTCTGATGTGAGGTGCAGCGTGTGATGAATTTTGAACGCGCCTCACATTAATAGTAATTAATCCCATCATGTTTCTCAGTCATATTGGGTTAATGTGCGAGGTACATGATGGGGTTAATTACTATTAATGTGAGGAACATGGAGGGTAAATTCATCGCACCTCGCGCCTCACATTAATAAGTGAATGAACGCCGTGTTTATTTCATTTTTTTACAGCGTACACATCATAAATGATGCAAAAACATTGTTGTCCGCGCCATTACTGAATGTGTGTATTTTATGTATTGAGACTTATTTTAATCTTGATTGTAAAAAAGGTGAAGGTGTATTTTTTTTAAAATGTAACAATACTTTGTTTTTACTTTATTTTTAAACTTTAATGTACTGACATATATCAGATATGTGCCAGTACATTAACCTGTGGACGGATAATACACAGGCAGTTGTTAGGACATACTTGGGTATGTCCTAACAACATGAAATATGGTAAGACAGCCCTGGGGTCCGTCAATAGACCCTGGGCTGTCTGCCCATATATGGTTGGCCCTCGATCGCGTCACAGGAATTCCCTGTGACGCGATCCAGGGGCATCCCCCCTTCTCACTTTCCCCTGAATGCTGCAGTCAGCTGTGATCGCAGCATTCAGGGGAATAACGGCGGAGATGAGCGGTTTCTCTGATCTCCGCCGTTATAGAGCGGGGCTGCGGCTGTGTAATACAGCCATTGCCCCGCTCCTGACAGGAAGTGCGCGCGCGGTCAGCATGAGGTTATGCGGCCGGCGCTGCACTAATAAGCGGCAGTTCAGGCACTGAAGACAGAACATGGGGGTGTTTTGTAGCGCGCCCGCCATGTTCTGTCTCCAGTGCCGCCGCTCATTAGTGCAGCGCTGGCCGCATTGCATCATCCTGACCCCGCGAACTTATCATGACTCAGGAGCGGGGCTGTGGCTGAATTACACAGCCGCAGCCGCGCTCCCATACATTCATGTGTTACTATACTGAGCTGTGCGGCTGCAACGTGCATCCCTAATGTAGACAATATCCGGCATATAAGACGACCCCACACTTTTGACATTTTTTTAAGGGTGTAAAAAGTCGTCTTGTACGCCGATATATACGGTATATTATATTTTAGCACAAGGCCACAACATAACAAAATGTGAAAAATTGAAAGTGTCTGAAGACTGTGTGAATGCATTGTATATATGACAAGGAATTACAAACATGGTACAAACAAATATATATGGTTTCTAATATTTAAAAAAAAAACCTGCACTTGTGTGGGCACACATAAAAGCACCTCGTTGGCTCCCGCATCCTGTAAGAGATCAGTGCAAATAGAAAGTTGTTATAATAATAATAATAATAATAATAATAATGTCAGTCCCCAAATATCGAGCCTTCTTATATAGACAAACTGAGTCTCATTGGGATAATCTTGTTAGTGTGCTGCTGTATGAATTCATTTTGTAAAGAAAAAAAATATGATATATGTCACCAAGGACATTTTTGAAGAAAGGGGAAAAATCCCCTATACTAAAATATACTCACTTTTATTGATACGGCATACTGTACATAACAAAAATACTGTATTTGAGTTTGTTGCACTAAAAATAGTGTTTTTATATATGTTATTTGTCCAAATATATTAGATACACAATAAAAGCAAGTTATATATTATATTACCGCTGTCCTTTAAAAATTTGAAAAAGACAAAGGGATTTTTATGTATATCACTCTTAGGGTATGTGCACACGATAACTGAATTACGTCTGAGAATACGGAGCTGTTTTCAAGGGAAAACAGCCCCTGATTTTCAGACTTTTTTGAGCAACTCGCGTTTTTCGCGGCGTTTTTTACATCCGTTTTTGGAGCTGTTTTCATTGGAGTCTATGAGAAAACGGCTCCAAAAATGTCCAAAGAAGTCTCCTGCACTTCTTTGACGAGGCAGTCATTGCAGATGTTTGCCGACGTATTGCCGACATAATACGCCTCGTTTACGCCTGAAAATAGGTCGTGTGAACCCAGCCTTAGGCTCTGTTCACATTGACAGTAAGAACAGCGCAGTTGGAAATCCCAGCAAAACCTAATATTAGTCGATGGTGTTTGTCTGTTGCCATGCGAAACTGTCGTATGACAGATCCAGCATAGCGTCATGGCTTCTGTTCAGAATTTATGTTTCTGGAGGATTATAACATTCTTCATGAATAAGACACACAGAGCCATTCTGCTGTCCATGGTACTGACTGAACTGGATGTGATACAAGGAGTCTATATACTACAGAAAACACATCCAGATATCATGGCAGATCATGTCAAGGGACAAACATAGCTCTGCTGCATCTGATAAACTCAGCATTGCTACATCTCTATCAGCATTGTTAGAACTTTTT
Source organism: Rhinoderma darwinii (assembly GCF_050947455.1). Taxonomy (NCBI): domain Eukaryota; kingdom Metazoa; phylum Chordata; class Amphibia; order Anura; family Rhinodermatidae; genus Rhinoderma; species Rhinoderma darwinii. The sequence continues at coordinate 446,587,105 of NC_134688.1, read as the reverse complement.
AAATGTTTAAAGAGTACTTAACATATATGGGGCTTTTCAGAATGAGTTGATGTATGTCTGTACATGAGGAATAACACTATATCTGGCCATTGTAGGACTTTTATCCTACAATGTTTAGCTGTTTCTATCTCTAATTCTCAATTTTCTCTGAGCTAGGGGGTGGAGCGGCTGTCATGTCTTCTATACATTGCATACTGAGAAGAGGAGATTTCTGCCTTCTTATCTCTATCTATCACATATATAGAAGCAGCAGAAGCATGGAGGAGATTATACAGCAGTAATCAGCAGTGTAGCTGTGAATCCAGCAGTGGGGAAAAATATAACACTTAATAGAAGCAAGGGGGAGAGCATACAGCAGTACTGAGTGGTGTAGCTTTGAATTCGGCACTGGGATGACATCTAACACTAGGAAGCTGCGGCAGCATGTATCTTTCAGACTTTCTCACTCTGCTCCTGCTCCCTCCTCCCCCTTTCCTTTTCATAGACTTCTATGGGCAGCTGTAATCCTCCAGTGAGCTGACAGTCCATCTTCTCTTAAGAGGACAGATTCAGTAGTAAATTCATAGTGAGTGAACAATTAGTAGGAAAGGGGGAGGAGTGTAGAAAAAGGAAAGAAAGCAGTCTGATAATTGAAGATAAAGGCATTTTACTCTAATAAGATATGTACTATTGGTTCATGTGAAAAGTTAGTATTAGGGGCCACATGTGTGGTTTGAGCCTAGGAAGAATACAAATTATTATATTTATTATGTACTGTATATCTATTTTGGTCTGTTTTTCAAAATGCTCTTTTATGTTATGTGGGCGTGTGCGGGTCCTTGGCAACTGTATATTATGTAATACTGCATATTGCTGTCTCAAGCTGGTATATATTTTTGCTTTAATTTATGCCAGTTTGTGGCATAAATTATAGTGAATTTGTTGGTCTCCGCCCTCCTCTATTAAGCCCCGCCGGCTTTTTGTAAAAGGGAAAAGAATGGTGGAAAACTGTAAGAAGTCACAAATTAAAGAGGCTCTGTCACCACATTATAAGTGCCGTATCTCCTACATAAGGAGATCGGTGCTGTAATGTAGGTGACAGTAATGCTGTTTATTTAATAAAACAATCTATATTCACCACTTTATTAGCGATTTTTAGATTTATGCTAATGAGTTGCTTAATGCCCAAGTGGGCATATTTTTACTTTAGACCAAGTGGGCGTTGTACAGAGTAGTCTATGACGCTGACCAATCAGTGACCAATCAGCATCATGCACTCCTCTCCATTCATTTAGGCAGCGCATAGGGATCCTTTTAGATCGCTATGTGCTGTCTTATACTAACACATTAACAATACTGAAGTGTTTAGACAGTGAATAGACATTCCACGGGATGTCTATTCACAATCTCTGCACTTCGTTACTCTGTCTGTGGTAGTTACAGTAGAGGAAGCGTGATTTCACGAGATTACGCGGTAAATGACAGGTTATAACGAGATTACGCTTTGCTCTGCTGTAACTACCACAAAAACAGTAACGAAGTGCACATGATTGTGAATAGACATCCCGTGGAATGTCTATTCACTGTCTAAACACTTCAGTATTGTTAATGTGTTAGTATAAGACAGCACATAAGGATCTAGCAGGATCCCTATGCGCTGACTAAATGAATGGAGAGGAGTGCAGGACGTTGATTGGTCAGCATCATACACTCCCCTGTACAACGCCCACTTGGTCTAAAGTAAAAATACGCCCACTTAGGCATTAAGCAACTCATTAGCATAAATCTAAAATCGCTAATAATGTGGTGAAAATAAATTGTTTTATTAAATAAAAAGCACGGCTGTCAGCTACATTATAGCGCCCATCTCCTTATGTAGGAGATAGGGCACTTATAATGTGGTGACAGAGCCTTTTTAATGCACAAATTTGCAACTTTTTAGGGTCCACTTAAATATCTCATGATGAATCCCCCCCCCCCCATTGTGTCTATCATGTATAGCAATTTGCAACAAATATATTATTGCAGATGTGGACATTTTCACCATTCTTCTTGACTCCTAGATGCATGCATCGTATGACACTTATGTGACCAGTACCAATGCAAGCAGACAGTGTTTTTAAACTTTGAGAAAATGTATTTATGGTATGTGATAAGTGGTATCTACCTACAGGATGTGTAATTTAGATGAAGGGGTGTGGTCTAGTGAAATGTGGTGTGGCTTAAAGGTGTTATCATGCACCAACATTTTGGTGCAAAAAGACTGTCATAAATTAAGCCAACCCAGAGGTGGTATAAAGAAGAGAAGAGCGTCTAGCAAGATAGGCCATATTTGTCACATGCTGTCTAAGACAGTTGTCTAAGTTTACATTATCTATATCTTAAACAGTATTTGTAAATCTGCCCCAATGTTTCCATAAAAATTGGATGTAACACCCTCATTTTTCATCCAGTTTCTAATATTTTTGTCTTGCAGAATTTAGAGGGCATTAAAAAAAAAACGCTCATATTTATGTGGACCGTTGTTATGGTGACGCATCCCTCTTGTGCGGTCCGATCCGGCCTCTCTGGATGATGCTGCAGCCCAGGTGACCGCTGCTGCCTTTGATTGGCTGCAGCGGCGGTCACATGGGAAGCAATGTCATCCCAGGAGGCTGGACTGCAGGAAGAAGGAGGGCGTTCTGGTATGTTTTTTTTTTGTTTTCCATAGTTGCGATTTTTGCGGCGTTATCATTGCGATTATGCCGCAAAAGTCGCAAGACACTTGGCTTTCTGTTGTGAGATTTGGATCCCCATTGAATTCAATGGGGAAAACCCGCAATGGAGAATCAACAAAAGCGCAGCATAAATTGACATGCTGTGGAATTAAATTCCGCACCGCAATTTATTAACGTTTACGCTGCATTTTTTTTCCGCAGCGTGGGCATGAGATTTTCTGAATCTCATCCACTTAGCTGTTACTGTAAATGCTGTGGAATTTCTGCACAGAATTCCGTTGCAGAAATTCTGCAGCGTTTAAATTATGTGGGAACCCGGCCTTACGCTGATTTCACTTTTACTCTTGTAAAAAGTCTCCTATTGTCCTCATCAGGAAACCACCCAGATGTTTATACAGAACTTTAAGCGGGTAAAATTTCAATCCGCATCCCACTGCGATTACAGTGTCGGGTAGCCACACACAAATTATCCCCATTGAATGGGGCTAATCTGCATGCAGAAACACGGCTGGTTTTGCTTCAAACCCGCGCCAGAAATCCAAGGGTTAGGATGGGATTTCTGCCGCAGATTCTCAGCCAATTCAACGTTGGATTTTACCTCAGGAAAAATCTGTGTTGTAAGCATAACTTGAGGCTTCTTACAACAAACAACCACAGACCCCCCAGTAATAGCTGCAGACCTACAATAACAGTGACAGCCACAGACCCCCAGTAACAATGACAGATCCCCAGCAACAATGACCGTCACATACCTCCATTAACAGCGACAGCCGCAGCCTCCAGTAACAATAAAGCCACAGATACCCCCTATACCAGTGACAGACACTGCCTATAGACTATATTGAGGGGCGTCTTTATCGTTACTAATGCGATTTTACTGGTTTAATGCGGCGGGATACAGCCAATTCATCCATAATAAAAATAGGTTATTTTCCCGATTATAAACACCATTTACCCCTCTTGCTTAGATGACTAACATTACCAAATGTCACATTCCGTAGACGGAAAATGATGTCTGCAAATTTATTACTGTCTGCTATCATCAACTTGGTTCCATAAAGATTATTGTATGTGTGATATACCTATAAAAAATACAATACCTATGACTCGACAATGTCGTTTAATTTACGAGCGTTCACTGTATACCCTATCCTGATCCCGAGGCTTCATGATCTGTACTTGGTAAAATGAAGCAAAGGAACTGACAATTAATCCATGTGGATGATCTCCATTAAAGCAGTCTGGCTTATTATGTTAAATCAATTAATATACTGCAAGTCAATAAAAGTTAAGTGATTAATACGGCATATACTTTATACAGTATTTTATCAGGCCGTCTCTTACTTGCAGCCAAAGTCATCGCCCAATCAATAAAATGTCCTGCATGTGTCATTTCTTCCAATTCTTGTTAGTGTAAAGTTTATTTCAATTGTGATCAGGTGGTTCTTGAATTTTCATAGTAGAGAGCAAATATTGATATAGTAGAATTAAAGGGTTAACAAGAATGAACGTCTTTGAATGCTTTCAATATTCTACTTAGGACCTGTTCACAATAGCGTCGCCCTTCCGTTTCGGGGTTCCGTCACAGGTTTTCGTCGTGTTAACCCCTCAACTGAAAGGCAACGCAGTCGACTGCGCTATTTGATTGCATCAAAACAACAGAACCCTGTCACAACGGTGACTAACGGAAACCTTTAGCAACGTTTCCGGCACCATTGATATCAATTGTGATGCAAATGGAAGCTTAGGTTTCCGTTTGCCTTTCCGTTGAGGGGTTAACCCGACAGAAACCTGCGATGAACCCACGCAACGGAAGGGCAATGCTGATGTGAACACAGCCTCAGTTGATTGTGAATGATCTGACAGGGGGGGTGTTAGGATACAACCACTAATAACAGCATTATAATACTAATAGGGTTTGTCAGTCAGCTTTTCACAGACACTGGATGGTACATTAATGCATATTCATGTGTACAATTAGGCTGGGTTCACACAACCTATTTTCAGGCGTAAACGAGGCGTTTTACACCTCAAATTACGCCTGAAAACACGGCTCAAATACGTCGGCAAACATCTGCCCATTCATTTGAATGGGTTTGCTGATGTACTGTGCCGACGACCTGTAATTTTACGCGTCGCTGTCAAAAGACGGCGCGTAAAATGACAGCGTCGTCAAAGAAGTGCAGGACACTTCTTGGGACGTAATTTGAGCCGTTTTTCATTTACTTCAATGAAGAACAGCTCTAAATTACGGCCGTAATTGACGCCTCGCAAAACGCGAGTACGAGCAACTACGTCTGAAATGCAGGAGCTGTTTTCTCCTGAAAACAGCTCCGTAATTTCAGCCGTAATTGACGTTATCGTGTGCACATACCCTTACAATTCCTCTGCTCCCTCTCTTCTACTGTTTTTTCATGTCTACCGGTCTTCACTTTTGGCCTGACTTTAAGGCCTAATTCACACGATTGTGTTAAAGGGGGAAAGGGTCCTTGAATGTAGCCTCCAACAGCATCACCTCTTTATTATCTGTGGTAAAATCTCTTTTCACTTAGCCGTCAACACCTGACCCATGGGCACCCAAATAATAGTTATAATAAAAAGCACTCCAGGGTTTTTTTTGGGCGCTTTCCCGTTTGCAAATATAATGTAGTGTAATGTGGACATGTGTCTTGACTTACCAGGTGTACTTCACAGGCCACATGTAATGACGGGGGTAGGGAAACGGACAAGTGAGCCCTAATCTACCCACCACTCTGTCCCTGCCTACTTGCAACGACCCGCCCTAGGCGACGGGGTACAACTTGGCGGCGGTCCCTACGCTCAGTAAGTGCACGAGACAAACAGACAAGGGAACACAAAGCAAAGGGAAAGGGGCAGTTGCCACGGCAACACTGTCAGCAACAAGAATGGTGAACGAGCCGAGTCAAAACCAGGAGTGCACGAGGTACCAAACGCAGAGCAGGAGAGTAGTCAGCAAGCCAGGGTCAGTATGGAGCAGGATCAAATAGTCAGAAGCTGTTGCTGGGCCAGGAAACCACATGAGAATAATCACAAGCAAAGGAGGAACAGGAAAGGCAGTTATAAATAGACAGAGGGCGGGAGCTAGCTCCGTCTGGCCAGGCTGCGATAGGCTCTCTCACTCCTAAGCCTGCCATCCTGAGTGGTGGAAGATGGAGTCAGTCTCAGAGACACAGACTCAGGTGGGGACTGATTACCTATGGGAGTATCCACAGAAGTTGTGCCTGGCAGATCCTTTACAGTACCCCCCCTTTTATGAGGGGCCACCGGAACCTTTCTAAGTGGACCTGGTTTATTGGGGAAACGAAGGTGGAACTTCCTGACTAAAACCCCAGCGTGAACATCCCGGGCGGGTACCCAAGTCCTCTCTTCAGGCCCGTATCCTCTCCAATGGACCAGGTACTGGAGGGAGCCTTGGACCATCCTGCTGTCCACAATCTTGGCCACCTTGATTTCCACCCCCTCAGGGGTGAGAACGGGAACAGGAGGTTTCCTCGAGGGAGCCAAGGATGGGGAGCAGCGTTTAAGGAGGGAGGCATGAAACACGTCGTGTATTCGAAAAGATGGGGGCAACTCCAGTCGGAAGGAGACAGGATTGAGGACTTCAATGACCTTATACGGCCCAATAAACCGGGGAGCAAACTTCTTGGACGGGACCTTAAGGCGCAAGTTCCTAGACGATAACCACACCAGATCCCCGACCATAAACAAGGGGTTAGCAGAACGTCTTCTATCAGCCTGAGTTTTTTGTACGCTCTGGGACGCCTCTAGGTTCTTCTGAACCTGGGCCCAGACTGTGCACGGTTCCCGATGAACGACCTCTACCTCGGGATTGTTGGAACTACCAGGTGAAACGGAGGAGAACCGTAGATTAAACCCAAAATTACAGAAAAAGGGGGAGACCCCTGATGAGTTACTGACCCGGTTATTAAGGGAAAATTCGGCGAGGGGAATGAATGAGACCCAATCATGTTGACAGTCAGAGATGAAACACCTTAAATATTGTTCTAGAGATTGATTAGTCCTCTCCGTTTGGCCATTAGTTTCAGGATGGAAGGCAGAGGAGAAGGACAGATCAATCTCCAACTTTTTACAGAAGGCTCTCCAAAACAATGAAACAAATTGTACCCCTCTGTCCGAAACAATATTGACAGGGACCCCATGGAGACGCAGGATGTGTTTGACAAACAAGGTAGCTAACGTCTTGGCGTTGGGTAGTTTCTTGAGGGGCACAAAGTGGCACATCTTACTGAAGCGGTCTACTACCACCCACACCACCGACTTGCCTTGAGATGGAGGCAAATCGGTGATAAAATCCATGGAGATATGGGTCCAAGGTCTCTGGGGAATGGGCAAAGAATGTAGTAAGCCCGCTGGTCGGGACCTGGGAGTCTTGGAACTAGCACAAACTTCACAAGCGGCGACGTAGGCCTTAACGTCTTTAGGCAACCCAGGCCACCAATAGTTTCTGGCAATGAGGTGTTTGGTACCCAGGATGCCTGGATGACCAGATAGTGCGGAGTCATGATTTTCCCTAAGTACCCTTAGCCGGTATTGCAGGGGAACAAACAGCTTGTCCTCAGGAAGGTTCCCGGGAGCTGAACCTTGATCAGCTGCAATTTCAGAGACTAAATCAGAATCAATGGAAGAAATGATTATACCAGGAGGCAACATACAAGCAGGATCTTCCTCCGAAGAAGGGCTGGCCATGAAGCTACGCGACAGTGTATCGGCCTTAATATTTTTAGACCCAGCCCTATAGGTAACCAAAAAGTTGAATCTGGTAAAAAATAGCGCCCATCGGGCTTGTCTCGGGTAGAGCCTCAGGGCAGATTCTAGGAAAACCAGATTCTTGTGGTCGGTAAGGACAGTTACCTGGTGTCTAGCCCCCTCCAGGATATGGCGCCACTCTTCAAATGCCCATTTAATGGCTAAGAGTTCGCGGTTGCCAATATCATAGTTACTCTCAGTGGGCGAAAACTTCCTGGAGAAGTAGGCACAGGGGCGGAGATGGGTGAGGGAACTGGTACCCTGGGACAAGACAGCCCCCACTCCTACCTCGGATGCATCAACTTCCACGATAAATGGCTCCATTTGGTTGGGCTGAACCAGCACAGGGGCCGAGTTAAAGCACTTCTTAAGGACCTCAAAAGCCTGGACAGCCTCAGGAGGCCAGTGGAGGAGATCGGCACCTTTGCGAGTGAGGTCCGTAAGAAGCTTAGCGATGACCGAGAAGTTAGCAATAAATCTCCTGTAATAATTAGCGAACCCCAAAAAACACTGTAACGCCTTCAGGGAGGCAGGTTGGACCCATTCCGCCACAGCCTGGACCTTGGCGGGGTCCATGCGGAATTCATGAGGAGTGAGGATTTGACCCAAAAATGGTATCTCCTGTACCCCAAACACACATTTTTCGGTTTTCGCAAACAGTTTGTTTTCCCGAAGGACCTGGAGCACCTTCCTGACATGCTCAATGTGGGAGGACCAGTCCTTGGAAAACACCAGTATGTCATCAAGGTACACTACAAGAAATACCCCCAGGTAATCTCTCAAAATCTCATTTATGAAATTCTGGAAGACCGCAGGAGCATTACACAACCCAAAGGGCATGACGAGGTATTCGAAATGACCTTCGGGCGTGTTGAACGCAGTCTTCCACTCATCCCCCTCTTTGATGCGTATAAGGTTATACGCCCCCCGTAGATCAAACTTAGAGAACCATTGGGCCCCCTGAACCTGATTAAAGAGATCAGGAATCAAAGGAAGGGGATACTGGTTCCTTACAGTGACCTTATTCAAGTTACGGTAGTCAATGCATGGCCTAAGACCACCATCCTTCTTCCCTACGAAGAAGAAGCCAGCACCTACCGGAGAAGTAGAGGGGCAAATGTAACCCTTGGCCAGGCATTCCTGGATATACTCTCTCATGGTGTAATGGTGGGGGGGGTAGGGAAACGGACAAGTGAGCCCTAATCTACCCGCCACTCTGTCCCTGCCTACTTGCAACGACCCGCCCTAGGCGACGGGGTACAACTGGGCGGCGGTCCCTGCGCTCAGTAAGTGCATGACAAACACGACAAACAAACAAGGGAATACAAGCAAGGGAAATGGGCAGTTGCTCGCGGAAACACCGTGAGCAACAGAGTAGTGAACGAGCCGAGTCAAGCCAGGAGAGTGCGAGGTACAAAGCGAAAAGCAGAAGAGTAGTCGGTAAGCCGGGGTCTGTATGGAGCAGGATCAAAAGGTAGCAGGAGCTGTAGCTGGGCCAGGAAACCTCAAGGAAAGAATTCACAAGCACAGATGGACAGGAAGAGCAGGCTTAAATAGACCGAGGGCGGGAGCTAGCTGAGTCTGGCCAGGTTGCGATAGGCTCTCCCACTCCTAAGCCTGCCAGCCTGAGTGGCGGAAGCTGGTGTCTGTCTCAGGGATGTACACTCAGGTGTTGACTGATTAATTCTGGGAATTAACCCCGAAGCAGTGCCTGGCAGATCCTTTACAGTACCCCCCCTTTTATGAGGGGCCACCGGACCCTTTCTAAGTGGACCTGGCTTACTGGGGAAACGCAGGTGGAACCTCCTGACCAATACCCCAGCGTGAACATCCCGGGCGGGTACCCAAGTCCTCTCCTCGGGCCCGTATCCTCTCCAATGGACCAGGTACTGGAGGGAGCCTTGGACCATCTTGCTGTCCACGATCCTGGCCACCTCAAATTCCACCCCCTCAGGGGTGAGGACGGGAACAGGAGGTTTCCTCGAGGGGGCCAAGGACGGGGAGCAGCGTTTCAGGAGGGAGACATGAAACACGTTGTGTATACGAAAAGACGGGGGTAACTCCAGCCGGAAAGAGACAGGACTGAGGACCTCAATGACCTTATACGGCCCAATAAACCGGGGAGCAAACTTTTTGGACGGAACCTTGAGACGCAAGTTCCTGGATGACAACCACACCAGATCCCCGACCACAAACAGGGGGTTAGCAGAACGTCTTCTATCGGCCTGAGCCTTCTGTATGCTCTGGGACGCCTCTAGGTTCTTCTGAACCTGGGCCCAGACTGTGCACAGATCCCGATGAACGACCTCCACCTCGGGATTGTTGGAACAACCAGGTGAAACGGAGGAGAACCGTGGATTAAACCCAAAATTACAGAAAAAGGGAGAGACCCCTGACGAGTTACTGACCCGGTTATTAAGGGAAAATTCGGCGAGGGGAATGAAAGAAACCCAATCAAATTGACAGTCAGAGACAAAACATCTTAAGTATTGTTCTAGAGACTGATTAGTCCTCTCCGTTTGGCCATTGGTTTCAGGATGGAAAGCAGAGGAGAAGGACAGATCAATCCCCAACTTATTACAGAAGGCTCTCCAAAACAATGAAACAAATTGTACCCCTCTGTCAGAAACAATATTGACGGGGACCCCATGGAGACGCAGGATGTGTTTGATAAACAAGGTAGCCAACGTCTTGGCGTTGGGTAGTTTCTTGAGGGGCACAAAGTGGCACATTTTACTGAAGCGGTCTACCACCACCCACACCACCGACTTGCCTTGGGATGGAGGCAAATCGGTGATAAAATCCATGGAGATATGTGTCCAAGGTCTCTGGGGAATGGGCAACGAACGCAGTAAGCCCGCTGGTCGGGACCTGGGAGTCTTGGACCTGGCACAAACCTCACAGGCGGCGACGTAGGCCTTAACGTCTTTAGGCAAACCAGGCCACCAATAATTTCTGGTAATGAGGTGTTTGGTACCCAGGATGCCTGGATGGCCAGATAGTGCGGAGTCGTGATTTTCCCTAAGTACCCTTAGCCGGAATTGCAGGGGAACAAACAGCTTGTTCTCAGGAAGGTTCCCAGGAGCTGAACCTTGATCAGCAGCAATTTCAGAGACTAAATCGGACTCGATAGAGGAAATGACTATACCTGGAGGCAAAATACAAACAGGATCTTCCTCCGAAGGAGGGCTGGCCATGAAGCTACGCGACAGTGCATCCGCCTTAATATTTTTAGACCCGGCCCTATAGGTAACCAAAAAATTGAATCTGGTAAAAAACAACGCCCATCGAGCTTGTCTCGGGTTTAGCCTCCGGGCAGATTCTAGGAAAACCAGATTCTTGTGGTCGGTAAGGACCGTTACCTGGTGCCTAGCCCCCTCCAGGAAGTGGCGCCACTCTTCAAATGCCCATTTAATGGCTAAAAGTTCGCGGTTGCCAATATCATAGTTACACTCCGTGGGCGAAAACTTCCTAGAAAAGTAAGCACAGGGGCGGAGATGGGTGAGGGAGCTGGTACCCTGGGACAAGACGGCCCCCACTCCCACCTCGGACGCGTCAACCTCCACAATAAATGGCTCCCTTTGGTTGGGCTGAACCAGCACGGGGGCCGAGATAAAGCACTTCTTGAGGGTCTCAAAAGCCTGGACGGCCTCAGGGGGCCAATGGAGGACATCAGCACCCTTGCGAGTGAGGTCCGTAAGAGGCTTAGCGACGACCGAGAAGTTAGCAATAAATCTCCTGTAATAGTTAGCGAACCCCAAAAAACACTGTAGCGCTTTCAGGGAGGCAGGTTGGACCCATTCAGCCACAGCCTGAACCTTGGCAGGGTCCATGCGGAATTCATGAGGAGTGAGGATTTGACCTAAAAATGGTATCTCCTGTACCCCAAATACACATTTTTCGATTTTGGCAAACAGTTTGTTTTCTCGAAGGACCTGGAGCACTTTCCTGACATGCTCTATGTGGGAGGACCAGTCCCTGGAAAACACCAATATGTCATCAAGGTACACTACAAGAAATATCCCCAGGTAATTTCTCAAAATCTCATTTATGAAGTTCTGGAAGACCGCAGGGGCATTGCACAACCCAAAGGGCATGACGAGGTATTCGAAATGGCCTTCGGGCGTGTTAAACGCAGTCTTCCACTCATCCCCCTCTTTGATGCGAATAAGGTTATACGCCCCCCGTAGATCCAATTTAGAGAACCATTGGGCCCCCTGAACCTGATTAAAGAGATCAGGAATCAAAGGAAGGGGATACTGGTTCCTTACCGTGACCTTATTCAGGCCACGGTAGTCAATGCATGGCCTAAGACCCCCATCCTTCTTCCCTACGAAGAAGAAGCCAGCACCTACCGGAGAAGAAGAGGGACGAATGTAACCCTTGGCCAGGGATTCCTGGATATACTCCCTCATGGCTTCACGTTCGGGACAAGAAAGGTTAAATATCCTACCCTTAGGAAGCTTAGCTCCTGGTACCAATTCGATAGCGCAATCGTATTCTCTATGAGGCGGTAATACTTCGGAGGCCTCTTTAGAGAAAACATCAGCGAAGTCCTGAACAAACTCGGGTAGCGTATTCACCTCCTTAGGGGGAGAAATAGAATTAACAGAAAAACATGACGTACAACATTCATTACCCCATTTGGTTAGCTCCCCAGTATTCCAGTCAAACGTAGGATTATGCAACTGCAACCAGGGAAGACCTAGAACCAAATCGTACGATAATCCCTGCATCAATAGTACAGAGCATTGCTCCAAATGCATGGAGCCAACAAGGAGTTCAAAAACAGGGGTATGCTGTGTAAAATAACCATTAGCAAGAGGAGTGGAGTCGATACCCACTACCGGAACAGGTTTAGGCAAATCAATCAGAGGCATAGCGAGAGACATAGCAAATTCCACAGACATGATATTAGTAGAGGACCCTGAATCCACGAAGGCACTGCCGGTAGCAGACCTACCACCAAAAGAGACCTGAAAGGGAAGCAATATCTTAGTACGTTTCATATTTACGGGAAATACCTGTGCGCCCAAGTGACCTCCCCGATGATCACTTAGACGCGGGAGCTCTCTGACAGCATTCTTACGCTTGGGACAGTTGTTTACTTGATGCTTGACATCCCCACAGTAGAAGCAGAGACCATTCTTCCTGCGGAATTCTCTACGTTGTTGAGGGGACACGGAGGCCCCGAGTTGCATAGGTATTTCTGAGTCTTTAGGGGAGAAACGAAGCAACGGGACTTCGGGAGGCATCATGGGGGAGTCGGAGGAAAAAACACATAAACGTTCACGTTGTCGTTCCCTGAGACGTCGGTCAAGTCGTACCACTAAAGCCATAACCTGGTCTAAGGAGTCAGAAGAGGGATAACTAACTAGCAGGTCTTTCAGGGCATTCGACAGACCCAACCTAAACTGGCACCTTAAGGCAGGGTCATTCCACCGAGAAGCTACGCACCACTTCCTAAAGTCAGAGCAATACTCCTCAACAGGTCTCTTACCCTGACGTAAGATCACCAGCTGACTCTCGGCAAAGGCAGTTCTGTCAGTCTCGTCATAAATAAGTCCGAGGGCAGAAAAGAAACAATCAACGGAGGAAAGTTCAGGGGCGCCAGGAGCCAAGGAGAAGGCCCACTCTTGGGGCCCTTCCTGGAGCCGGGACATAATTATACCCACCCGCTGGCTCTCAGAACCTGAGGAGTGAGGCTTTAAGCGAAAGTAAAGCCTACAACTCTCCCGAAAGGAGAGAAAAGCCCTCCGGTCACCTGAGAACCGGTCGGGCAACTTGAGGTGGGGTTCAAGGGGTGCGGTGAGGGGAACTACCAAGGTAGCATCAGGCTGGTTGACCCTCTGAGCCAGGGCCTGGACCTGTAGGGAGAGACCCTGCATTTGCTGAGCCAGGGTTTCACGGGGTTCCATAATGGTGTCAGGGACCAGGGTAGACTAGGTATAGGGCTTGTGAATTTGTAATGGTGGGGGGGGTAGGGAAACGGACAAGTGAGCCCTAATCTACCCGCCACTCTGTCCCTGCCTACTTGCAACGACCCGCCCTAGGCGACGGGGTACAACTGGGCGGCGGTCCCTGCGCTCAGTAAGTGCATGACAAACACGACAAACAAACAAGGGAATACAAGCAAGGGAAATGGGCAGTTGCTCGCGGAAACACCGTGAGCAACAGAGTAGTGAACGAGCCGAGTCAAGCCAGGAGAGTGCGAGGTACAAAGCGAAAAGCAGAAGAGTAGTCGGTAAGCCGGGGTCTGTATGGAGCAGGATCAAAAGGTAGCAGGAGCTGTAGCTGGGCCAGGAAACCTCAAGGAAAGAATTCACAAGCACAGATGGACAGGAAGAGCAGGCTTAAATAGACCGAGGGCGGGAGCTAGCTGAGTCTGGCCAGGTTGCGATAGGCTCTCCCACTCCTAAGCCTGCCAGCCTGAGTGGAGGAAGCTGGTGTCTGTCTCAGGGATGTACACTCAGGTGTTGACTGATTAATTCTGGGAATTAACCCCGAAGCAGTGCCTGGCAGATCCTTTACACATGGCTTCACGTTCGGGACAAGAAAGATTAAATATCCTACCCTTAGGGAGCTTAGCTCCTGGTACCAATTCAATTGCGCAATCGTATTCTCTATGAGGAGGTAACACTTCGGAGGCCTCCTTAGAGAAAACATCAGCAAAGTCCTGAACAAACTCAGGTAGCGTGTTCACCTCAGGGGGAGAAATAGAATTAACAGAAAAACATGACGTCAAGCATTCATTACCCCATTTGGTAAACTCCCCAGTATTCCAGTCAAACGTGGGATTATGCAACTGCAACCAGGGAAGGCCTAAAACCAAATCGGAAGATAATCCCTGCATCAAAAGTACAGAGCACTGCTCCAAATGCATGGAGCCAACAAGGAGTTCGAAAACAGGGGTATTGTAAAGGATCTGCCAGGCACAGCTTCGGGGTTAACTCCCTTAATTAATCAGTCAGCACCTGAATCTACATCCCTGAGACTGACTCCAGCTTCCACCACTCAGGCTGGCAGGCTTAGGAGTGGGAGAGCCTATCGCAGCCTGGCCAGACTCAGCTAGCTCCCGCCCTCTGTCTATTTATACCTGCATTTCCTGTTCCTCCTTGCTTGTTATTCTTTTTCGTGTGGTTTCCTGGCCCAGCTACAGCTCCTTCTATTTTGTTCCTGCTCCATACAGACCCTGGCTTACTGACTACTCTTCTGCTCTTCGTTTGGTACCTCGCACACTCCTGGCTTGACTCGGCTCGTTCACCACTCTGGTTGCTCACGGTGTTGCCGTGGGCAACTGCCCCTTTCCCTTGCTTGTATTCCCTTGTATGTTTGTCGTGTTTGTCGTGCACTTACTGAGTGCAGGGACCGCCGCCCAGTTGTACCCCGTCGCCTAGGGCGGGTCGTTGCAAGTAGGCAGGGACAGAGTGGCGGGTAGATTAGGGCTCACTTGTCCGTTTCCCTACCCCCCGGTCACTACATAATAACAAGCCCATACCTAGTCTACCCTGGTCCCTGACACCACTATGGACCCCCGTGAGACCCTGGCTCAGCAAATGCAGGGTCTCTCCCTACAGGTCCAGGCCCTGGCTCAGAGGGTCAACCAGCCTGATGCTACCTTGGTAGTTCCCCTCACCGCACCTCTTGAACCCCACCTCAAGTTGCCCGACCGGTTCTCAGGGGACCGGAGGGCTTTTCTCTCCTTTCGGGAGAGTTGTAGGCTTTACTTTCGTTTAAAGCCTCATTCCTCAGGTTCTGAGAGCCAGCGGGTGGGTATAATTATGTCCCGGCTCCAGGAAGGGCCCCAAGAGTGGGCCTTCTCCTTGGCTCCTGACGCCCCTGAACTTTCCTCCGTTGATTGTTTATTTTCTGCTCTCGGACTTATTTATGACGAGACTGACAGGACTGCCTTTGCCGAGAGTCAGCTGGTGACCTTACGTCAGGGTAAGAGACCTGTTGAGGAGTATTGCTCTGACTTTAGGAAGTGGTGCGTAGCTTCTCGGTGGAATGACCCTGCCTTAAGGTGCCAGTTTAGGTTGGGTCTGTCGAATGCCCTGAAAGACCTGCTAGTTAGCTATCCCTCTTCTGACTCCCTAGACCAGGCTATGGCTTTAGCGGTACGACTTGACCGACGTCTCAGGGAACGACAACATGAACGTTTATGTGTTTTCTCCTCCGACTCCCCCATGATGCCTCCCGAAGTTCCGTTGCTTCGTTCCTCCAGGAAAGACTCAGAGATACCTATGCAACTCGGGGCCTCCGTGTCCCCCCAACAACGTAGAGAATTCCGCAGGAAGAATGGTCTCTGCTTCTACTGTGGGGATGACAAGCATCAAGTGAACAACTGTCCTAAGCGTAAGAATGCAGCCAGAGAACTTCCGCGCCTAAGTGATCATCGGGGAGGTCACTTGGGCGCACAGGTATTTCCAGTAAATAGGAAACGTACTAAGATCTTGCTTCCCTTTCAGGTCTCTTTTGGTGGTAGGTCTGCTACCGACAGTGCCTTCGTGGATTCAGGGTCCTCTACTAATATTATGTCTGTGGAATTTGCTATGTCTCTTGCTATGCCTCTGATTGATTTGCCTAAACTTGTCCCGGTAGTGGGTATCGACTCCACTCCTCTTGCTAATGGTTATTTTACACAGCATACACCTGTTTTTTAACTCCTTGTTGGCTCCATGCATTTGGAGCAATGCTCTGTACTGTTGATGCAGGGATTATCGTACGATTTGGTTCTAGGCCTTCCCTGGTTGCAGTTGCATAATCCCACGTTTGACTGGAATACTGGGGAGCTAACCAAATGGGGTAATGAATGTTGTACGTCATGTTTTTCTGTTAATTCTATTTCTCCCCCTGAGGAGGCGAATACTCTACCCGAGTTTGTTCAGGACTTCGCTGATGTTTTCTCTAGGGAGGCCTCCGAAGTGTTACCTCCTCATAGAGAATACGATTGCGCTATCGAATTGGTACCAGGAGCAAAGCTTCCTAAGGGTAGGATATTTAATCTTTCTTGTCCCGAACGTAAAGCCATGAGAGAATATATCCAGGAATCCCTGGCCAAGGGTTACATTCGTCCCTCTTCTTCTCCGGTAGGTGCTGGCTTCTTCTTCGTGGGGAAGAAGGATGGTGGTCTTAGGCCATGCATTGACTACCGTAGCCTGAATAAGGTCACGGTAAGGAACCAGTATCCCCTTCCTTTGATTCCTGATCTCTTTAATCAGGTTCAGGGGGCCCAATGGTTCTCTAAATTGGATCTACGGGGGGCGTATAACCTTATTCGCATCAAAGAGGGGGATGAGTGGAAGACTGCGTTTAACACGCCCGAAGGCCATTTTGAATACCTCGTCATGCCCTTTGGGTTGTGTAATGCCCCTGCGGTCTTCCAGAATTTCATAAATGAGATTTTGAGAAATTACCTGGGGATATTTCTTGTAGTGTACCTTGATGACATACTGGTGTTTTCCAAGGACTGGTCCTCCCACATTGAGCATGTCAGGAAGGTGCTCCAGGTCCTTCGGGAAAACAAACTGTTTGTCAAAACCGAAAAATGTGTGTTTGGGGTACAGGAGATACCATTTTTGGGTCAAATCCTCACTCCTCATGAATTCCGCATGGACCCCGCCAAGGTTCAGGCTGTGGCGGAATGGGTCCAACCTGCCTCCCTGAAGGCGTTACAGTGTTTTTTGGGGTTCGCTAATTATTACAGGAGATTTATTGCTAACTTCTCGGTCATCGCTAAGCCTCTTACGGACCTCACTCGCAAAGATGCTGATCTCCTCCACTGGCCTCCTGAGGCTGTCCAGGCTTTTGAGGTCCTTAAGAAGTGCTTTATCTCGGCCCCGGTGCTGGTTCAGCCCAACCAAATGGAGCCATTTATCGTGGAAGTTGACGCATCTGAGGTGGGAGTGGGGGCTGTCTTGTCCCAGGGTACCAGGTCCCTCACCCATCTCCGCCCCTGTGCCTACTTCTCCAGGAAGTTTTCGCCAACTGAGAGTAACTATGGTATTGGCAACCGCGAACACTTAGCCATTAAATGAGCATTTGAAGAGTGGCGCCACTTCCTGGAGGGGGCTAGACACCAGGTAACGGTCCTTACCGACCACAAGAATCTGGTTTTCCTAGAATCTGCCCGGAGGCTAAACCCGAGACAAGCTCGATGGGCGTAATTTTTTACCAGATTCAATTTTTTGGTTACCTATAGGGCTGGGTCTAAAAATATTAAGGCTGATGCACTGTCGCGTAGCTTCATGGCCAGCCCTCCTTCGGAGGAAGATCCTGCTTGTATTTTGCCTCCAGGTATAATCATTTCCTCGATCGATTCTGATTTAGTCTCTGAAATTGCTGCTGATCAAGGTTCAGCTCCCGGGAACCTTCCTGAGAACAAGCTGTTTGTTCCCCTGCAATTCCGGCTAAGGGTACTTAGGGAAAATCATGACTCCGCACTATCTGGTCATCCAGGCATCCTGGGTACCAAACACCTCATTACCAGAAATTATTGGTGGCCTGGGTTGCCTAAAGACGTTAAGGCCTACGTCGCCGCTTGTGAGGTTTGTGCTAGGTCCAAGACTCCCAGGTCCCGACCAGCGGGCTTACTGCGTTCGTTGCCCATTCCCCAGAGACCTTGGACACATATCTCCATGGATTTTATCACCGATTTGCCTCCATCCCAAGGCAAGTCGGTGGTGTGGGTGGTGGTAGACCGCTTCAGTAAGATGTGCCACTTTGTGCCCCTCAAGAAACTACCCAACGCCAAGACGTTGGCTACCTTGTTTGTCAAACACATCCTGCGTCTCCATGGGGTCCCTGTCAATATTGTTTCGGACAGAGGGGTACAATTTGTTTCATTGTTTTGGAGAGCCTTCTGTATGAAGTTGGGGATTGATCTGTCCTTCTCCTCTGCCTTCCATCCGGAAACCAATGGTCAAACGGAGAGGACTAATCAATCTCTAGAACAATACTTAAGGTGTTTTGTCTCTGACTGTCAATATGATTGGGTCTCATTCATTCCCCTCGCCGAATTTTCCCTTAATAATCGGGTCAGTAACTCGTCAGGGGTCTCTCCCTTTTTCTGTAATTTTGGGTTTAATCCACGGTTCTCCTCCGTTTCACCTGGTAGTTCCAACAATCCCGAGGTAGAGGTCGTTCATCGGGAACTGTGCACAGTCTGGGCCCAGGTTCAGAAGAACCTAGAGGCGTCCCAGAGCGTACAAAAAACTCAGGCTGATAGAAAACGTTCTGCTAACCCCCTGTTTATGGTCGGGGATCTGGTGTGGTTGTCGTCTAGGAACTTGCGTCTCAAGGTTCCGTCCAAGAAATTTGCTCCCCGGTTTATTGGGCCGTATAAGGTCATTGAGGTCCTCAATCCTGTCTCCTTCCGGCTGGAGTTACCCCCGTCTTTTCGTATACACGACGTGTTTCATGCCTCCCTCCTTAAACGCTTCTCCCCGTCCTTGGCTCCCTCGAGGAGACCTCCTGTTCCCGTCCTCACCCCTGAGGGGGTGGAATTCGAGGTGGCCAGGATTGTGGACAGCAAGATGGTCCAAGGCTCCCTCCAGTACCTGGTCCATTGGAGAGGTTACGGGCCCGAGGAGAGGACTTGGGTACCGGCCCGGGATGTTCACGCTGGGGTATTGGTCAGGAGGTTCCACCTGCGTTTCCCCAGTAAGCCAGGTCCACTTAGAAAGGGTCCGGTGGCCCCTCATAAAAGGGGGGGTACTGTAAAGGATCTGCCAGGCACAGCTTCGGGGTTAACTCCCTTAATTAATCAGTCAGCACCTGAATCTACATCCCTGAGACTGACTCCAGCTTCCACCACTCAGGCTGGCAGGCTTAGGAGTGGGAGAGCCTATCGCAGCCTGGCCAGACTCAGCTAGCTCCCGCCCTCTGTCTATTTATACCTGCATTTCCTGTTCCTCCTTGCTTGTTATTCTTTTTCGTGTGGTTTCCTGGCCCAGCTACAGCTCCTTCTATTTTGTTCCTGCTCTATACAGACCCTGGCTTACTGACTACTCTTCTGCTCTTCGTTTGGTACCTCGCACACTCCTGGCTTGACTCGGCTCGTTCACCACTCTGGTTGCTCACGGTGTTGCCGTGGGCAACTGCCCCTTTCCCTTGCTTGTATTCCCTTGTATGTTTGTCGTGTTTGTCGTGCACTTACTGAGTGCAGGGACCGCCGCCCAGTTGTACCCCGTCGCCTAGGGCGGGTCGTTGCAAGTAGGCAGGGACAGAGTGGCGGGTAGATTAGGGCTCACTTGTCCGTTTCCCTACCCCCCGGTCACTACAGGTATGCTGTGCAAAATAACCATTAGCAAGAGGAGTGGAGTCGATACCCACTACCGGGACAGGTTTAGGCAAATCAATCAAAGGCATAGCTAGAGACATAGCAAATTCCACAGACATGATATTAGCAGAAGACCCTGAATCCACGAAGGCACTGCCGGTAGCAGACCTACCACCAAAAGAGACCTGAAAGGGAAGCAAAATTTTATTACGTTTCATATTTACGGGAAATACCTGTGCGCCCAAGTGACCTCCCCGATGATCACTTAGGCGTGGAAGTTTTCCGGCTGCTTATTCTTACGCCTAGGACAGGTGTTCACTTGATGCTTGTCATCCCCACAATAGAAGCAGAGACCATTCTTCCTGCGGAACTCTCTACGTTGTCGGGGGGACACGGAGGCCCCGAGTTGCATAGGTACCTCCGAGTCTTCCGTGGAAGAGCGAAGCAACGGGACCTTGGGAGGCATCATGGGGGAGTTAGAGGGAAAAACACAAAAACGTTCAAGCTGTCGTTCCCTGAGACGTCGGTCAAGTCGTACCGCTAAAGCCATAACCTGGTCTAGGGAGTCAGAAGAGGGATAGCTAACTAGCAGGTCTTTCAGGGCGTTCGACAGACCCAACCTAAACTGGCACCTTAAGGCAGGGTCATTCCACCGAGAAGCTACGCACCACTTCCTAAAGTCAGAACAATACTCCTCAACAGGTCTCTTACCCTGACGTAAGGTCACCAGCTGACTCTCGGCAAAGGCAGTCCTGTCTGTCTCATCATAAATGAGTCCGAGAGCAGAAAAGAAACGATCAACGGAGGAAAGTTCAGGGGCGTCAGGAGCCAAGGAGAAGGCCCACTCTTGGGGCCCTTCCTGGAGCCGGGACATAATTATACCCACCCGCTGGCTCTCAGAACCAGAGGAATGAGGCTTTAAGCGGAAGTAGAGCCTACAACTCTCCCGAAAGGAGAGAAAAGTCCTCCGGTCCCCTGAGAACCAGTCAGGCAACTTGAGGTGGGGTTCAAGAGGTGAGGTGAGGGGCACTACCATGGTAGCGTCAGGCTGGTTGACCCTCTGAGCCAGGGCCTGGACCTGTAGGGAGAGACCCTGCATTTGCTGAGTCAGGGTCTCAAGGGGGTCCATAGTAGTGTCAGGGAGCAGGGTAGACTAGGTATAGGGGCTTGTGATTATGTAATGACGGGGTAGGGAAACGGACAAGTGAGCCCTAATCTACCCGCCACTCTGTCCCTGCCTACTTGCAACGACCCGCCCTAGGTGACGGGGTACAACTTGGCGGCGGTCCCTACGCTCAGTAAGTGCACGAGACAAACAGACAAGGGAACACAAAGGAAAGGAAAAGGGGCAGTTGCCACGGCAACACCGTGAGCAACAAGAATGGTGAACGAGCCGAGTCAAAACCAGGAGTGCACGAGGTACCAAACGCAGAGCAGGAGAGTAGTCAGCAAGCCAGGGTCAGTATGGAGCAGGATCAAATAGTCAGAAGCTGTTGCTGGGCCAGGAAACCACATGAGAAGAACTAGCTCCGTCTGGCCAGGCTGCGATAGGCTCTCCCACTCCTAAGCCTGCCATCCTGAGTGGTGGAAGATGGAGTCAGTCTCTGAGACACAGACACAGGTGGGGACTGATTACCTATGGGAGTATCCACAGAAGTTGTGCCTGGCAGATCCTTTACACCACAGCTCCATTCCAGGCCACTTATTTTACCTGCAAAACCACGCAGCCTTTAAGATTGATAATGACTGTGCGGTTTTGCGGATAAAACTGCCATTTAACTGAAAAATCATGCGGCCAATTAACAATCTGTTTGAAAACGCCGCCCAGCACATGCGGACCTGGTGTGCAGCAGCCACTTTGTGGGAACGTGCCCTTGAAGTATATAGATCAAGATTACCAGCTATTCCCTTTCAGTGAGGGATCTACTCATATGGATCATACCCAGTTGCAACAATTGTAATATTGCAACTTCCACCGAATTGATGAGCTCTAATGACAGGAAAAAATATGACATCAAGTATAAAATAATAGCTTTTAAAATGACGAGTGCGTTATGAGTTTCAGGAGAGTCCTGAAACACGTACAGCAAATATAGCCGAATTGCCAACAGTCATTGATTATTATTTGTTAGGGTCAAAAGCGATTTGTATGCCACACATCAGGTGTACCAGCTAAGTGTATGTTTGGATAAAGTATAACCATACTAGCAGCCACAGACATATAAGGCTTTATTCAGACGAACGGGAAAAACGTCCGTGCAACGCGCGTGATTTGCACGCGCGTTGCACGGACCTATATGTGTCTATGGGGCCGTACTGACATGTCCGTGATTTTTACTCAGCATGAGTCCGCTGAAAAAAAGTTACGACATGTCCGTTCTTTCTGCGTTTTGCGCGCATCACGCACCCACTGAAGTCAATGGGTGCGTGAAAACCACGCATGCCGCACGGAAGCACTTCCGTGCGAACTGCGTGATTCGCGCAAGAGCTGTCAAAAGGATGAATGTAAACAGAAAAGCACCACGTGCTTTTCTGTTTACAAACATCCAAACGGAGTGTCTTTGAGATGAGCGAACCCGGACAACCGAACCGAACTTCACCGGGTTCGGCCGAACTCGTTTTGGCCGAACCCGGCAAAAAAATTTCTGGTACGCGACGTCAGGAGATAGTCACTGTCCAGGGTGCTGAAAGAGTTAAACTGTTTCAGCACCCTGGACAGTGACTTCTGATCCCAATATACATGAATGTGTAAAAAAAAACGAAGTTCTGACTTACCGATAACTCCCGGCTTCTTCCTCCAGTCTGCCCTCCCGGGATGACAATTCAGTCCAAGTGACAGCTCCAGCCAATCACAGGCCAAGCACAGGCTGCAGCGGTCACATGGACTGCCGCGTCATCCAGGGAGGTGGGGCCAGATGTCAAGAGAGGCGCGTCACCAAGGCAACAGCTGGGAGGGAAGTTCTCGGTAAGTACGAACGTGTTTTTTTTTTTAACAGGTTGCTCGATATGGTGATCGGAATTCACTGTTGAGGGTGCTGAAAGAGTTACTGCCGATCAGTTAACTCTTTCAGCACCCTGGACAGTGACTGACGTCGACTAGCCTCATCTCTATGATGGCGGCTGCGCGAAAATCAAGCAGCCGCGCATCATACACGGATGACACACAGAGCTGTCAAGTGGTTTTTGCGCGCGCAAAACGCCGCGTTTTTGCGTCCGCAAAAACGCCACGTTCGTGTGAATCCAGCCAAAGCCACAGCCACCGTGGAGATCCACAGTTTTAATTGTGTGGCGCCATAGCCGTGTAGTACTACAAACTCATCAGGCACAACCATAGCCATGTGGAACTCCAGCCGTGTGGGACTGCAAGTACTGACAGCCTACTTCCATTACATCGATTGGCACGGCAGCTTCAGGAGTGGTGAGCGCAGTATCTGCTTTTACTACTAGACACAGATGGAGCATTGCCGCTGCGGACTGTGTTGCAAAGGTACAAGACTTTCTAAAACAGGGCACACACAATTTTGCTAATTGTATTCCATTGCCCTGTGAAGGCTCCGCAGGTGCTATTTTTACATATAGATTATATAGTGTATTATTAAATGTTTTATTCGCTATAAATATATATTTATTTGTGTATTTCATTTACCTTGTCAATATTATGTTTATTTGATTTATTGTGTCTGGAATTATTATTATTTTTTTGGACTAATTATACTAATAATACCCTTTTAAGCACTAATAGTACATAATATAGCTGTAGAGTTGTTTTATACTAAAATATTAATTTACTGTATATGATTTGTCTTGTAAGCCATAGGGCCTGTACATTTGGAGAATGACTACTACCTTTGTATTTCTGGTGCTTATCAATAAAGTTGAATTGATTTCCCTGCATTATATACTGTTCTCTAATGGTATTTTTCTAATTCACTGAAGCCTTGAGTACCTGGTGATGCTATGCAATACCTATAAAGGAAAACATTATTTTGTATGATAAAGACAATATAAATTATTTGTTTCCATCTACATTTGACAGAGTTACTGGCAATACCGGGTCACAAGGTTATAATAACCTTTTATGAATCTCCCTATGGGAGCATAGACAAGGTCTATAGCCTTTAACCACAATGCGACAATACACATGGGAGCATTTAAGGATGTAATCAGTAGTCCCTGTCTTTATATCACATCAATAAGAAGGAGGAGTCAACAAAAGTGATCTGCTCTGCTTTTTTAGATCATTATTTTCTTACATACAAATGATTGTTATTCATATATACAGGGAAACCTCTTTGAGACGATTGACCAAAATAGTCTTTTAGTGGGGTGGTCCTCTCAAAGAAGAGGGCAATATTTATAGGATATAATCATAGACAAATTTGGTCTAGATCAGGGGTAGTCTTCTCAAAAAGGTGGGAAATAAACAGACACGTGAATGTAAGGAAACAAGAGGATCCCTTAAAGTAGGGGCGTAGCTAGGGGGGGGGCAAGCGGGGCACGTGCCCCGGGCGCAGTTCAGAGGGGGGCGCCAGCGCCCCCTCCTCCTGCACTATAATTGTACCTGTGTCGCAAGGACACAGGTACAATTAGAAGCAATGAATGACCGGGTACGTTCCATGCCCGGCCATTCAGCGCCTTTCCATGAATGAAGCGACTGGTACCTTTTGTACCAGTGACGTTTTCGTCGATGAAAGGCGCTGACTGACTGACAGGGAAAGTCATCCTGCCCAGCCAATCAGCGGCTTTCATAGACACTGCGTTCAACCCCCTGGAGACCTGCGCAGAAGAGAGCAGGTCTCCATGGCTGCCGGACGGCGTGGGAGCGGGAATAAGGTGAGTGTGATTTTTTTTTATTTTTTTAAATTGTAATAGACGTGTGGCTGTATCTGCGGGGGGGGGGGGGGGGACTTTGTCTATGGGGGGTGTCTATCTACAGGGGGACTATATCTACAGGGCTGGGCTATATACAGGGGGACTATATCTGCTGGGCTATATACAGGGGGACTATATCTGCTGGGCTATATACAGGGGGACTATATCTACAGGGGGGCTATAAACAGGGGGACTATATCTGCTGGGCTATATACAGGGGGACTATATCTACAGGGGGGCTATATACAGGGGGACTATATCTGCTGGGCTATATACAGGGGGACTATATCTACAGGGGGGCTATATACAGGGGGACTATATCTACAGGGCTGGGCTATATACAGGGGGACTATATCTGCTGGGCTATATACAGGGGGACTATATCTACAGGGGGACTATATCTACAGGGGGGCTATATACAGGGGGGCTATATACAGGGGGACTATATCTACAGGGCTGGGCTATATACAGGGGGACTATATCTGCTGGGCTATATACAGGGGGGCTATATCTACAGGGGGCTATATACAGGGGGACTATATCTGCTGGGCTATATACAGGGGGACTATATCTACAGGGGGGCTATATACAGGGGGACTATATCTGCTGGGCTATATACAGGGGGACTATATCTACAGGGGGGCTATATACAGGGGGACTATATCTGCTGGGATATCTACAGGGGGACTATATCTACAGGGGGGCTATATACAGGGGGACTATATCTGCTGGGCTATATACAGGGGGACTATATCTACAGGGGGGCTATATACAGGGGGACTATATCTACAGGGCTGGGCTATATACAGGGGGACTATATCTGCTGGGCTATATACAGGGGGGCTATCTACAGGGGGACTATATCTACAGGGGGGCTATATACAGGGGGGCTATATACAGGGGGACTATATCTACAGGGCTGGGCTATATACAGGGGGACTATATCTGCTGGGCTATATACAGGGGGGCTATATACAGGGGGACTATATCTACAGGGGGGCTATATACAGGGGGACTATATCTACAGGGGGGCTATATACAGGGGGACTATATCTACAGGGGGGCTATATACAGGGGGACTATATCTACAGGGGGGCTATATACTGGAGTGGGCTGTCTATAGAGCACCATATACAGGGGTGGGCTATATAGTATATAGCCCCCTGTAGATATAGCCCACCCCTGTATATGGTGCTCCATAGATAGCCCACCCCAGTATATAGCCCCCCTGTAGATATAGTCGCCCTGTAGATATAGCCCAGCCCTGTAGATATAGCCCCCTGTAGATATATTCCCCCTGTATATAGCCCCCCTATGTATAGCTCACCCCTGTAGATATAGCCCCCCTGTGTATAGCCCACCCCTGTAGATATAGCCCCCCTGTGTATAGCCCAGTCCTGTAGATATGGTCCCCCTGTAGATATGGTCCCCCTGTTGATATGGTCCCCCTGTAGATATAGCCCCCCTGTAGATATAGTCCCTGTAGATATCTGTGGAGCACTATATACAGGGGTGGACTATCTAGCGGAGCACTATATACAGGGGTGGACTATATGTACAAGGGGGGCTATATACAGGGGTGGGCTATCTGTTAAACACTATATACAGGGGTGGACTATATGTGGAGCACTATATACAGGGGTGGGCTATATCTACAGGGGGGCTACATACATGGTTGGGCTATCTGTAGAGCTCTATATACAGGGGTGGGCTATATCTACAGGGGGCTATATACAGGGGTGGGCTATCTGTAGAGCACTATAGGGGGATTTATTTGTGGGACACTATATACAGGGGTGGTCTATATGGGGGCACTATCTACAGGGGGCTCTATGGCAGGCACTATCTACAGGGGGCTCTATGGCAGGCACTATCTACAGGGGGCTCTATGGCAGGCACTATCTACAGGGGGCTCTATGTCAGGCACTATCTACAGGGGGCTCTATGGCAGGCACTATCTACAGGGGGCTCTATAGCAGGCACTATCTACAGGGGGCACAGTGTGTGTGTGTGTGTGTGTGTGACACGGTGTATGGTGCTATTATAATTAGAGGTGCAGTGTATGGCGCTATTATATTTAGGGGCGTAGTGTGTGGTATAATAATTTTATATTTATTTATAGGTGCAGAAATGTTGGAAAAGTGAGAAGCTGAAGACATGTGAGCGGCAAACGGCAGAAATGGACCGGGAGAAATCATCATAGAGGTCTGGATCAAATGGAGAAAAAGAACTAGAATCTGAGACGTCACCGGTGAGTCACTTAATGTAAATGTTCATTCTGCCTCTAATCCGCACAGTAGTCACTGTATGATCTGCAGCGAGATGATGGTGGTATAATTATGATAGGATTTATTTTTTGTGAAATGGCATCTCCCAGCATATCCTTATCATTGTTCGGGCTATGCTGGGAGCTGTAGTTTTACGCCGTACACACCTATACGGCAGGGGTTGCACTAAATTGAGCTGTATTTGTGCTGGTGTTGTATATATGTACTGAGCTTGCTTCTGGGGCTGTATGCATGTACTGAGCTTGGTTCTGGTGTTATGTATAGAACCATATTGCTTGTGAAATGTACAAATAATTTTATGCTCGCGTTACATAAAAAGAAATGACACGTCGATTGGTAGAGAAAACAAACACGGCGAGGGGGAAGGAGATGTCGGGAAAGAGGTTGGGGGGGGGGCGCCAAACTGAATCTTTGCCCCGGGTGCTGGAGAGGAGAACCTAGCTACGCCTCTGCTTAAAGGGGCTCTCCCATTGTTTAATAAGGAACATCTTTAAGATGATCATAGTACTGGGCTTCAGTGGGTGCTATACCATTCGTAGCACCATTCAAAAATGTATCATATCTTCATTATGATAGCTCCTGTCATGGGGTTGGTGCCAGGTTGCTTGTGTGCTGAAAAGAGTCACAATCCGGCCAGGAGACGTCGTAAATAGCATATGACTCGTGCTTTTGAACAGTGCCCTAAACTTCCGTTTGGGGCACCGTTAAAGGGGTTATCCAGTCCTTCAGTTCTCAGGATAGACCATGAATATGTGATCGGTCACACCTGCCGATCAGCTAGTTTGAAGAGGTCGCAGCGCTTGTACGCTTTTCCTTAATTCCTTATCTGCTCACACTGTAAATCGTCTACACACCTGTAGCAGCGGTTCACAGTATTACAGCCTTCTCCCATTCACTTCAATGGGAGAAGGCTGTAATATTGTGAACCACCGCTATAAGTGTGTCGGCAGTTCACAGTGTGAGCAGTAAACGTAATGAAGGGGAAGCAGTGCTCGTACGAGTGCTGCGGCCCCTTCAAATTAGCTGATTGGCAGGGGTGACAGGAGTCAGACCCCGACCGATCAAATATTGATAGCCTATCCTGTCCATTTCTTGTCTATCCTGATGATAGGCCATCAATTTCTCAGGACTGGAAAACCCCTTTAAGTGAGTGTGATAGAGGCAACTAGAATGGCATAGTACCCGCTACAACACAGTACTATGAGCATCTTAAAGCTGCATGCAGCCTTGTGCTTGGGATTTCTGTCCTCCCTTCTGTTTTTTATTGCTAAAAATAGGATCGGAAACCAAGCTCTGGAATCGTTTCCCTTTTACCCAAAACTATTTTCCAATCCTATTGTGACAGTTTTTCTTTAACCCCTTAAGCACCGGAACAATTTTGGCCTTGAGGACAGAACAATATTTTCATTATATCCCCTTTGCATCCTGGATCTCATAGCTTTTTTGTTTGACTTAGCTGTATGAGACTTTGTTTTTTTGCGGGACGCGTTGTGCCATTTTTTAGTATATTTACATTATTATTTAATTTCTATTAATTTGCAAAAATGCAAAAATAAAACAAACTGTTCCACTGCATTTTTCCTTTATTTTAATAAATTACGCTATAAATGGGAATACCAAATATGTTAAGATTATATTTTGTTTTAGGACTTATATGTAATAAAGTTTATTTACTCTAAATAAATGTGTATTTGTGTTTATTTGTTTTATTGATTTTTTTTAAATTGAACATTACTTTTTTATTATTATTAATTTTACTTTTTTTTTAATCCCATAGGTGGATTTTTCATTTTGATTTTGATTTTTTAACTTAAATGTACTGGCATTTATTTATATGCCAGTACATTAGCCTGCATACTGATGGTAGACAGGCATTTGTAGGGCATGCCTAAATATGCCCTAACAACAATAAATATGGTCAGACAGCCCTGGGGTCCTTCAATGGACCCTGGACTCCTCTGTCCATATTAGGTATGTCCCTCAATAACGTCACAGGGAAGAGATCATAGGGGAATCCCTTCTTATTTTTCCTTTGAATGCCGCAATCAGCTTTGATCATGGCATATAATGGATTCATGGCGGAGATCAGTGGTTTCTATGATCTCCGCAGTTAGAGAGGGCTGCGGCTGTGTATTACAGTCATTTCCCACTCTCCTGATCGCTGGGGCGCACTTACTGTGCCTGTGCGATCAGCATGAAGTGTAGCTTGTCATGATGCGGCAACATCCTGACGCTCATGACGAGCATACACGTCATGTGTCTTCAACCAATTAAAGTATGAAAATGGGGTTTTCATATCAATATGATGTTTTTACATTGGGGTCGATTATCAGTGCCCTGAATCCAGCTTCGATAGTTCTTTTATGGCTCTTGATCTTGCCATATAAAGATAATTATTGATAATATTGCAGGAGTACAAGACAGTCCATCCTTGTCATTTATATGTATAGAAAGAAGGACAACCCTTCCTAGTCCTTCTATGTTATTTGCAATTCACATGCATTAACCGAGTATAACTACTGCATACGGGATGTAGAAGTATCAGTTGCATCCAGGCGCTGGTGCCTGAGGAGGCCCAAATGCCCTTCTGCTACATAGGAAGACACCAGCATAATAAATTGCACATAGTAGGTGGGGGGCATTATTATAGATTTTGCATTGGGGCCCGGTAGCTTCAATTTATACCTCTGTGTATTATGGTTTAAAGCCCAGCAGTGCCCTATTGATTTCCTCATATAGAGCATACTAACATTATATTCTATTGGTACTAACAGTCTCTAATAAGGAGACAAAGAGAAACTCATGTAATTCATCTGTCGTGGACAGTATGAGATGAATGATAGTTATGGAAAAAAAGGAGACTGGCAGGGGCAAGAAATCTATTTCTGTCTAGTATTATTATGCACTGCTTACCATTGTATGACCTCTGTAGTGCAAGAAATAGGCCATTAGGAAGGGACTAAAAAGTGTACACAGCGCTGCACTGGTCTTTGGGATCAGTACTTACTATTTTTCACTTAGTACAAAAGTTTGGCTTAAGCACTGCCTTTTGCAGGGAGAACTTGACTTTCTAAAAATAAATTGGGCCCTGTAATGTTAACACTCTAAACCGGCTGTCAGGTTATATGTCCTGGTCTGTACTGTCACTAAATTCTGTATTATATTTAAAGTGAATGTCCACCCTTGAATATCATTTTTATTTCCTATTGTAAATAAGCTCATAAATTGACACTATATGGACAAAAGTATTGGGGCACCCACACATTACACCTACAGCTTTTATAACATTTCATTCTAAACCCATAGGCATTAATATGGAGTTGGTCCCCCCTTTGCAGCTAAAACATCTTCCACTCTTCTGGGTGGTAATGTTAATTTGTCCCATTACTTTTGAGCCCCTGAAATGAGGAGGCTGTGTAGAAAAATAGTTGCAATTTTTAAACTTTTCACAGGATATTTCCACAAGAGTATGTCTGTGGGAATCTGTGTGCATCCATCCATAAGAGCATTTGTGAGGTCAGACACTGATGTTGGAGGAGAGGGCCTGGCTCGCAATCTCCGTTCTAGTTAATCCTAAAGGTGGATGGGTTTGAGGTCAAGGCTTTGTGCGGCCAGTCAAGATCTCCTACACCAAACTCGCCCAACCATGTCTTTATAGCCCTTGCTTTGTGCACTGGGGCACAGTCATGATGGAACAGAAAAAGGCCGAACCCCAAACTATTCCCACAAAGTTTGAAGTATACAATTGTACAAAATGTCTTAGTATGCTGAAGCATTAAGATTTCCTATCTCTAGAACTAAGGGGGTTAGGCCTTGTATGTGTAAGCTACAGAATTTAATTAAGGACTCCAATTTCTCACAATACAAATTCAATACATGCTACCAAAACCCTCGACAAGCTGCAATCCATATCACAACCACTGGATGGCCACTTATAGACTAATTTGGGGGGATTTATTAAGATTGGCATCTCATACGCTAGTCTTAATAGGAAACAAGCTGGAATAAGATGTGATAAATTTATTAAGAGGCGCACGCCTCTTAATTAATTAGTTGCATCTTCAGCTTTCTGTTCGTCACTGATTGAACCAGGAGCTGGCGTAGATTTCTGCTATAATTTATGACAAATATAGTAAATGTGCGTGGCCCGCACCCTTCTGCTAAGCTCCACTCACTTTATAGAACAGCAATGAAAATTGATGTCACAAAAGGGGCAACTTTTGAACTGTTTTCTATGCCATAAAACTGACATACAAAGGTTGTTACGTTTTCCTCATACGGCATAAACAACTCCCGACAAAGTACCGAAAGTACCGGACACTCGCACACAGTTTTTGAAGGAACTCGGCAGGGAGGTTGTTCCAAACATCTTGGAGAACTAACCACAGTACTTCTGTTGATGTAGGCTTCCTCAAATCCTTCTGTCTCTTCATGTAATGCCAGACAGACTTCATGATGTTGAGATCAGGACTCTGTGGGCGCCATATCATCACTTCCAGGGCTCCTTGTTCTTCTTTACGCTGAAGATGGTTCTGAATGACATTGGCTGTATGTTTGGGGTTGTTGTCCTGCTGCACAATAGATTTGGAGGCAATCAGATGCCTCCCTGATGGTATTGTGTGATGGATAAGTATCTGTCTGTATTTCTCATCATTGAGGACACCATTAATCCTGACCAAATCTTCAACTCGATTTGCTGAAATGCAGCCCCAAACTAGCAAGGAACATCCACCATGCTTCACTGTTGCCTGCAGACACTCATTATTGTACCGCTCTCCAACCCTTCAGCGAACAAACTGTCTTCTGTTCCTGCCAAATATTATTACAATTTTTACTCAACAGTCCAGAGCACCTGCTGCCATTTTTCTGCACCCCAGTTTTCTTGCATAGTTGAGTCGTTTGGCCTTGATTTCACATCGAAGGTATGGATTTTTGGCCACAATTCTTCCACTTTTGGCCAGACTTCTCTGAACAGTAGATGGGTGTATCTGGGTCCCACTAGTTTCTGCCTGTTCTGACCTGATGGCACTGCTGGATATCTTCCGATATCGAAGGGCGGTAAGCATAATGTGTCTTTGATCTGCTGCACTGTTTCCTTGGCTAAACACTGTGTCTACAGTCCTCAATGATGCCATTTATTTGTGCTTCTTCAAAAGAACTTGAACAAAACATCTTGAAACCCCAGTCTGCTTTGAAATTGTTGCCTGGGAGAGACCTTGCTGATGCAGTATAACTTGTGTCTTGTTGCTATGCTCAGTCTTGCCATGGTGGATCTGTAAAACTGTCTTCCACAACCTCACCCTTGTAGCAGAGTTTGGCTGTTCCTCATACACAGCTGTTTCTGTTACAGTTAATGACTCATTTCAATGTTTCAACCTACATATGAAAATGATGATTATTATCAGCTGTTTAGTTTAATTGGTTAACCTGACTATTATTCTACAAAATCCATGACTTTGTTCAAGTGTACCTAGAAGAATTGATGTTGTTTTGAAGGAAAAGGGACTTCACACCAAATATTGATTTGATTTAGATTTCTCTTCTGTTCATTCACTTCAAATGAATGGTGGATCTGTAAAACTGTCTTCCACAACCTCACCCTTGTAGCAGAGTTTGGCTGTTCCTCATACACAGCTGTTTC
Source organism: Rhinoderma darwinii (assembly GCF_050947455.1). Taxonomy (NCBI): domain Eukaryota; kingdom Metazoa; phylum Chordata; class Amphibia; order Anura; family Rhinodermatidae; genus Rhinoderma; species Rhinoderma darwinii. The sequence goes on along the minus strand of NC_134688.1, from coordinate 446,554,540 downwards.
TGTTACAGTTAATGACTCATTTCAATGTTTCAACCTACATATGAAAATGATGATTATTATCAGCTGTTTAGTTTAATTGGTTAACCTGACTATTATTCTACAAAATCCATGACTTTGTTCAAGTGTACCTAGAAGAATTGATGTTGTTTTGAAGGAAAAGGGTCTTCACACCAAATATTGATTTGATTTAGATTTCTCTTCTGTTCATTCACTTTCTATTTTGTTAATTGATAAAAAAAAAATATTAACACTTCTATTTTTGAAAGCATTCTTACTTTGCAGCATTTTTCCACAACTGCCTAAAACTTTTGCACAGTACTGTATGTGGTCATGACGTGGAGGTATTATTTGGCCCTTGTACAGTATTATTTGGTAAGAAAATAACTGTATTATTGAAAGGTAAAATATGATATATACATTAGTGTTTATGATGGGGCCAATTATTTGAAAGCTGGACTGATGATTTTATGCATACAGATTCCAAGCAGCGCAAAGCTAGTTTTCATTATAAAGAAATTTCCAGGGACAGAGTACTCCTGAGACGGTATATCTAAGGGCCTGTTCACATCAGCGTTGGGCTTCCATTTCGCTTTCTGTTCATCTATTACATTTTTTTTCATGGAAACAATAGCGCAGCATACTACGCTATTGTTTCCGTGAAACAAACGGAAATCTAGTGGAACGGAGGCAAACTGTTGAAATCAATGGTAACGCAAACAGAAATGATACTTTCCTTTTGTCTTTCAGTTTGTCCGTTTCTCTGACGGAACAGATGAACGGAAGGCCATACGGAAGCCCAACGCTGATGTGAAAAGGCCCTAAGCCTATCATTTGTTCTTAAAGTCATCCTATAGCTATACTGTATTTAATCTTTTTTTCCTTTGAGCGGGAACATATGCCTTTGGGTATGTGCCCCTGATCTTCTGGTGCCCTGAGGTGAAGAGGACATAGAAGATTGACGACTGGTAAGTATATTGGGGTCTGCTCTGAGGTTTAATTTTTTTTCTTTTGTTCTGAGGTCTACTAATTAAATATAATGTAAGTAGTTGAGAGGGCTAAAAACATGGTTTAATGCAAAAAAAATCAAATTGTGTCAGATTGTGGGCATGTTCTTTGACTCTAATACAGGCATGAAAAATTAAAAATAAAAACTGCAGCAAAATAAAAACAAGTATTCAAACAATAGCTAATTTTCGGACAAAATATAAATGGATAGAATATTACTATTTATTTACTCACAGATTGAAAGTTCACATAAAAACGATTGCAGTAGATGTATATTGAGATAGTGTACAGACTACTGCATCTAGGGACTCAGGCCAATTTCTGCAGTACAACGTGCTCTGTTCCCATTAGTATGGCTATGGGAGTATGCTCCCTGTGTTTATAACTAATGTAGGAAAGAATTTGAACAGTTTGCTACTGATAGCTTGGCAGCAGGTATTTCTGCAAAATGTGCACTGAGACTGAGAGTCCTCAGATGCACTGGAAATCTATTTGGCAATGAAAATTTTGTCTCCATCAGATATGTTAGTCATTTTTGTAAAAGAGGATTTCCACAACCCCTACTCGGGGTGCAGAATGTGCAGTTTAAAAAGTAATTCTATATGAGATTAATGTTGAACCAAATATTAGACTGGCACAGATATCTGGGTGGAATGTGAGTCCCAGCAGCAAATAAATCCTATTAAGTTTTCTTGGTTACAACCAAATGACCAACCAGCAGACATTGGCAGATTAGCAATGATAGTGTGACACTACAGGTCTGTCAACGACACAACATATCTCTAAGGTCCTCACTGGTAACTTCTATGGTCAACAAATATGAACAAAATTGTACAAAATTCCCTTTAAGCCCCCTCCTTTACAATCCATGTTTCTGCTATCTGCAGCCCTCATTTGAGGGTCTGCAAGAGCCCTATAATGTCAACTATATGGAGAGGAATGGATGGATTACTTTGGTAGACCAAGAGCCCTATAATGTCGCCTTTATGGAGAGGAATGGATGGATTACTTTGGGAGACCAAGAGCCCTATAATGTCGCCTATATGGAGAGGAATGGATGGATTACTTTGGGAGACCAAGAGCCCTATAATGTCACCTATATGGAGAGGAATGGATTCATTACTTTGGGAGACCAAGAGCCCTATAACGTCACCTATATGGAGAGGAATGGATGGATTACTTTGGGAGACCAAGAGCCCTATAATGTCGCCTATATGGAGAGGAATGGATGGATTACTTTGGGAGACCAAGAACCCTATAATGTCGCCTATATGTGGAGGAATGGATTACTTTGGGAGACCAGGGGTGATTGAGTCTCAGCAGCAATGGCATCTTGGACCCCTTCCATAATGATTGTACAGAATGCTCATGAAGCGCAGTGTGTGACTGTGCACATTTTATATAACAGCAGCACGATCTTCTTTATATCATGCATTGCACTGATCATGGTGATCAATGAAGGGCAGGAACAGGAAGCTGAGCCTAATAAATGCTGACCCCTGTTTAGTCCCCTGTTTAGTCAATAGAAGTCATGAATGAATGCAAATACACCAGTTTTCTGATGTATTTAGAAAGACATGGTGGTGTATTTAGGTCTCCTGGCACTTTTCAACCACAGAAGGGAGTCTTTGCTACGGTCAGAAATTTTCTGATGATAATGAGATAGCTATCATGGTAATATATATATTGCAATATCTACATTTTGCAAGGTATACAAAAGAAATTCCAAATTAGTATAAAAAAAAAAAGGTTAGTGTGCCAACTTTTAGTAATGACATTTTATTAAAACAAGGCAATGTCCTGTTTTATACAGATCACTTTTGCACACAAGCCAGCTGCCTCTGCCTAGACACCCAGAGCACCCTCTACCGTGAAAATTACTAATTTGGAAAAAATCATCCACCGTTGGTGCAGCCAGCTGAATAAAAAAAAGTGTGCTCATTTAAGTGCTGCTCCTAAATGCTGCCACCCCAGGCATACGCCCACAAGTTCCCAGTTGGAAATACGGCCAATTTGACAATTTACTACGTCACCAATGTTATTACCATTAACCTCTCCCCCACACTAGACCACTGGGGATAAAATGTATTAACCCCTAAACCTCCCTAGACCACCATGGGAATGATCATTAATTGTTAGGTCACCCTAAACCCCCATGAACATTTAGTGTAAATCCTTCAGCTATTAATTTAATGTAAGTCCCTAATTGGATTTACAGGTGTTGCCAATGTCTATGGGCAACTTTAAACCCCAAGACCTAATGCACACGACTAATTTTGCAGAGAGCACGCGTATCCATTCATTACTATAGCCCCATGCACACGACCGTTATATTCACGGATCCGTATGGGGGCCGCAAATCTGGGCTGCAAAAACTCAGAACATGTAATTTTATGGTCCGTATTTGTGGCATGGACTGGTCCATCGGGCATTTTTTGTGGATCTGTGAATACTGCTGACACACGGATGCACTATGAAAGTTTTTCTTGCAGACAAATGGACTGTTACGGATCCGTGGTTTTACGGACGACAAAATCAGTACGGTCGTGTGCATTAGGCCTTAGTATTATATGTACTGTATTGATGTCATTGGGTGGCACTCACTTATTTCTAGATGTTAATTGAGAAAAAATAATCATGTTCATAACAAAAACAGTTCTAGTTTTTATTACATGTCTGGTGCCGACCTCCGGATACATGATTGACAGCAACAAAGTAGAATGAAAACAGAAGGGGCTACTGGATGATTAACAAATTAAGTGCTCATGTACATGATGGTAATTTTTATCCGCAATTCAGGATCCATAATTCCGGATAAAATACTGAGCCATTCATTTCTATCGGCCACGGACACCTTCTCGCATATTTATGGGTGTGTGTCTGGGTCGTAGAAATGACCCACAAAAAATAGGACATTTCCTATTTTACGCATTTACAGACTGTGCTCCCATACTTTTTACTGTGAGAGCGGGCCACAAATTCGGGTGACACCACCCGGACTGACAATAATTTACTGGCCGTAAATACTGCATGGTCGTGTGCATGAGGCCTAATTCCAACCAAGGGCAACATCTGCATGGATTTGTATGTTCTCCCTGCGTTTGTGTGGGTTTACGTCAGGTTCTCCAGTTTCCTCCCACACGGCAAAAACACATACTGATATTTTAGTTGGATTCCTATAAAATTGGTTCTAATGTAGGGAAATTAGATTTTGAGCCCCTTTGGGCTCAGGGACTGATGTGAATGGTAATAATCTCTGTACAACACTGCAGAACATGTTGGTGCTATATAAGCCACAGGAAATAAATAAAAGAAATACTGGTTACCCAACTTTTTCATACAGTCTCTACTAAATAGGCTAAATTTACGGTATATTTATTTTATATTGATTTTAAAATGAATGCTTATTGTATGTACACAGCATATAGAAATGTACACATCGCACAGATATTGAAAAAAAACTTGTTCGTGAAAGACATGTGAAGAGCCTGCAGATTATAATCCTCCTTCTTCGTTGGCGTGTAGCGGGTTAATAATATGCTGCATCCCAAAGATATCTGCTTTAAAAGGGAAAAAGGTTGAGTAAATTAATGTCTTCTTGAGATGTCACCTTAGAAAGTGTCAGCACAAAAGGTGCCTTGCTTGTTTCATCTCCAAAACAGCTGCATGCTTTCCCTGACATTTGCCGACCTTTCTTTGTGCACTCTGTCTGACCCGTGAGGTCATTTCCTGGCCTTCTCCGAGTGACCTCTGACCACTACTGACCTTTAGCTGGAGAATGTGACATTTTGTACTCCTCTGGTTGACATGTGATGCTCTCATTATTCCAAAGTATGTGAAAATAATGACCTCCAGAGACCTTTGAGTCTTGCTTTCCTACTCTAGTCTGCAGTGAGGGCTGAATCACTTGCTCCGCTGTTCCTAAGCAGGAAATAAAGAACAAAAATAACTTCAAAACTAGAAGAAATAAAACAGGAACATTCTGTGCAGCGATGTATCACTCCTATTATGTCACATACAATTGTACTACTACTGACATACGCATTCATTCTCTCAGACTTTGCAGGTGAACTTTGTATATTGTGCTATACTAAAAGCCTTAAAGGGATTGTCCATTTGTCCTTTTGTTCCTATGTACATCTCCGGGCAGATAGAAAATAGACTAGCATGGTAACACAAGCGCCACCCAACCTTCCAAACACACATACTAAAAACGTAATTAATAAATAAAGACCAAGAGACAATGCAGATGGAATAAAATGGTATTTATTAAGGGGTTACATAATAAATAGAATAAATAAATATTAAACTTGTAATAAATATCAAATATTTTAATAAATATTAAAAACCAATAAATATTATACCAATAATTCATGACCTTGTGCACCTATAAACTGGGTGACTAACCCCCACTAACAAGATACCGCGACAATAAAAGGGAGGGGGGCGGGGCGATGATGTTCCTCTTCTTCATCCAACTCAGACGGGCAGCAGACCACTCCAAAACCTGGGAATATATATTCAAGGTAAGTGTAATGTCCCTGCCTACTTGCAACGACCCGCCCTAGGCGACGGGGTACAACTGGGCGACAGTCCCTACACTCAATAGGTGCACGACAGACAAACAGACAAGGGTACAAAGAAGCCAGGGAAATGGGGAAGTTGCCCACAGGGACACCGTGAGCAACAAGCGAAGTGAACGAGCCGAGTCAAATCAGGAGATGAGCGAGGTACAAAAACGCAGAGCAGAAAAGTGGTCAGTAAAGCCAAGGTCAATCACAAGCAGAGGATCAGTAGTTCAAGAAGCTGCAGCAGGGCCAGGAAACCAACAGAGAAGAATCACAAGCAAAGGAGGAACAGGAAAGGCAGGTATAAATAGACAGAGGGCGGGAGCTAGCTCCGTCTGGCCAGGCTGTGATAGGCTCTCCCACTCCTAAGCCTGCCATCCTGGGTGGTGGAAGATGGAGTCAGTCTCACAGACATAGAAGCAGGTGCAGACTGATTACCTATGGGCGTCGACACAGAAGTTGTGTCTGGCAGATCCTTTACAGTAAGTACCAAATAAAAATGACCTTTAATTAATGACCATAAAGGAACTGAAGGAAAACAGGTGGAAAAATAGGGGGGGGGCAGTGTTACCATGAGGGGCTACACTGTAAACAGGATAATAGCCCCTATTCATTATGGTCTATGTCCCATCTGCCTCCCCTGAACGAAGCCGTGTAAGACCAAAGTCACAAGGCCACTGTGCTCCTCTATGGTCCCTCGGCGGTGACAACTTCTAACATATCTCTATGACACTTCAGAAGTTTGATATAACGTTACAATTTTTTATTAATAGGGTTGTTCAGGATCAGAAAAACATGGCTGCTTTTTTTTTTTTCAAAAACACCAATTCCCACTTGTGCACAGGCTGTGCCTGGTATTGCAGCTCAGCCATATTCACTTCATTGGAACTGAGCTGCAATTTTAGACATCAACCATAGACAGTTGTGGCGCTGTTTTTAAAAGAAAGTAGCCATGTTATTTCTTATCCTGGATAACCCCTTTAAAGAGGTTGTCCGGGCACAGACCGGTTGTTCATACTCATGACCTATCCACAATATAGGCCATTAGTATATGATCGGTGGGGGTCCAACATCCAAATCCCGCACCCATCAGCTTCTCTGGCTTTTTCCGGGCACCAATGTCCATACCGGAAGCAAATGGCTCCGGCCACAGTATAGCGGGCGAGCTGCAGTACCACAGCTCTGCTCCTATTCAAGTCAATAGTAGCAGAGTTCCAGTTCCAGCACGGCCGCTATCCAGTGTACGGAGACATTTGCTTCCGGCACTGAACACTGCATAACATTCTCTGCACGAAGATAGCCTGAAAAGCTGATCGGTGCGGGGCCCCCACCGATCATATGCTGATGACCTATCCTGTGGATAGGTCATCAGTATTAAAAAAACGGTCCATGCCAGGTCAACCTCTTTAAGGACTCAATGGACATATCACATAATAGAATGTAACGTATGGCCCATCTTCACCTCTCCCGAATGAATCACTGGTGGAGATCCTTTGCTAACTATGGAGGTCCGGGTGCTAAGACCCCGACTGATGAGAATCTGATGTCGCGATAGCATATCATTAGTTTTCCTATAACTGGAGGATACAATATAAAATTGAATGGCTAAGGTTTGTCTAAGGTTTGCTGATCTCATCAACATCTTATCAAGTTGTACAACTGCTGCACATTTCAATTGGGGTTACAGGGAAATTTAAGTAATATAACACCTATTATAATTATTGACTAGGGAGCGCTTTGTAAGGAATTATTTTTGCAACTGCCGTGCTCAGTGTGCCGCGCCGGATTCAATTCAGGTGGTTGCCTAGCAACAAGTGTTGTGGAGATCCAGTGGTGTCACTCAGTATAGTGCAATAGGAATAGTGCTATGTAATGACAGTCCCCACCAACACTTTTTACAGGGACTACTGGTCGCTGGTCCCACTAAATGTAGTTTTTGCTTTTTTTTCCAGTGTATTTTTTGCTTTTTTTGCAAAAGTGATGTCATTTTTTTATATGTCGTTTCCTGAATAATTGGAGAATTACGCAATTACCATCTAAAGGCAAACAAATTGTACGCTAGATATATGCAAACCGGAAAATACATGTTAATATTCACGGCTATTAACTGACTCATTTAAAATATTGGACACCAATAGTAATTTATTAATTTTCTAGGTACTTGATTTGGAATAGGGATTTCATTTGTGCTTGAAATGCAACAAAGGAACGTTTAATGGGTTAACTAGTAGACTGGAAAGACAGAAATCTTACAATTGTGTCTGCGGAAGAGCTATTCATTTGAGGGGACTAGGTTATCTCTGTAGTCTGAAAGGACCTGGAATTGGTGTTCATGCTGAGCCGTGTTTGCAGCAGCTGGTACTCTGCCCAGGATTGATCCAGCATAATGATTTAATCATCTCTTACCCATAGACACAGTGATTCCTCTAGGTCAGGGTTGAAGGCATTTGTGATATGAAGCGGCTTGTGGCAGCTACTGAACCCGGCCTGTGGGCAAATTCTGCACAGACTGACTTCTGCCTGATCTTACGTATCATTGTGCAGCGTATTTAGGTTACATTTGCGTCAAATTTGGACAGGTCATTATATATAAAAAGACAGTCATAGGACGCTGAGGATCATTGTCACCATTATTTAAAGACCAGGTTCCCTGACCTGAACTCTCCTTCCATCATTTTTCTTTCTGCCATTATTATTTCATAATGTAATGGAGCGCTGCGTTTTACTGTTGAATGACTATTAAGAGTATGTCAGTGTGCTTTATGGCTTAGAAAGTGTTGTGGGGAAGGACTGTAATTTGGTCTGGGGTATGCTGTACATTAATATAGTTTAACATAGAAGCAAGACTTCTGTTTGGCTTGACAGTGCTGTCAGATTAATGCCAGAATTCATTCTAATTTATGGTCTGAGACATGGCGTTCTGCGTAAGTCAAAGTAGCATTTTGGATTGTAAATTCTAACAGCGGCAGTATGAATCCATGGATGTACCCCGTGATGGGAGCGATGGCTTTGCAAAGCACCCTGATAGGAAAGAGAAAGTTACCTTTTTTCTTCAGGTTAGACTAAGCCGATGCAGAACCTTGTCACAATTGAAAACATTTTTATTAAGGGATACCTGTATCTTGTAGAGCATAATTTAAAAAAAAAAATCTAAATACAACCAAAATTTGGTGCTGGTTGTTCACTTCATAATATATCTATAATGGTTGGAGCTCCATTTTTCTGATACAGAGCTACAGAGCTCCATATAGACAAAAAATAAACAAAGAGAACCTATCACCAGGATTACATTACATTACATTGTTTTAATTAAAAATCGTTCGTCCCTAGAAAAAATATTATCTATCTAAATATAACTAATTAAAAGAATGAAAAAAATAAAATGTTATATAGGTTACACTCACATCATATAAATGACCCGACTATCCGCAGGTGTCAAATCTCAAATCCTTAGTAAAAAGCTTCCGAAACCCACCCCATTATACAGTGTACAGCGGAGAGATTTCGCTAGAAATCACGAGATCTTTTGACTCTGACTTAAAGAAAACTAGTGAGATCCTGCGTATTTACACTGTATCGGCTCATTTTAAAAAATGTGCTCTCTATCAATATAGCATTTTTTTAAAATTGTTTCCATTTTTTAATTAGTTATATTTAGATAATTATTTTTCTGGAGACTAATGATTTTTCAATTGAAACAGATAATGTAATCCTGTTGATAGATGCTCTGAATGCCCATAGTCACCATTAGGGGGAGCTTAAGAGCTTACTGCATACATTTATATATTAAACCTAATACAGAGCATTTGGAGCTCTGTGTCAGGAACTGGAGCTCCAACTCCTATTATTAAGAAAATATTCAGTAATGAATTTTGAACTTAAACATGACATGGTGTTAAAAGCTGGACATTCACTTTAGAGTGGAGCGTCTACAAGACAGGATTGAACTTGTGGATACAATTATCTCCTTCCCTTCACATAACCATGAAGTTGATTGAAAATACTCTGGCTGTCTGCAGCCACCACTAGGGGGAGCTTACTGCATATGTATTCATTATTGACTTCAATAGGAGCAGTATAGATCCGTATTTAGTAAGCATCCGCTTGTGATGGCTGCAGGCAGCCAGAATTTTATCATTTAACTTATTGGCTATGCAGAGGAGATGAAGTTCTGTAACAGAAAAACAGAGCTGCAGCCCTTATAAAGTTTTATTAAATAAACAAACAGATTAGAAAAAATTTAAATGTATTTTTAACATTTTAATATGATCAGTATTTGATAATTGAGTGATTCGTTTTTGGGTGGAAAGCAGGATACATTAGGAAAAAGCATGGGCATGGCTAAAGAGGGGCTGGTTGAGAATGAGCCTTGGATGCCAGGAGGGAGTGCCAACAAGCCACTCTGCCTTGGCCAGGGTATTTTGATATAGGGCTATATCTTTTATGAGATAAGTAAGAAATGTTTTTTCCTTTAATTGTTAAATTAATTCATTTGCTAATTCATATTATAAGCGTTTGAAAAATAATAACACAGGAAAATAAGCCAGACACAGGAGGGGAGGAAACTTTTCCTTAAGGGCATTCACTTTTTGAGTGAGGAACAAAGGATTAAAAGATCAGTGGGGAATATTCTCATAATTGCTACAATAGCTGAACTTGAAAGCAGAATAAGAAATGAGGGAACCGGATAAAATAAAGGCTGTGGGCGTGCGACAGACGAATATGATAAAGGCATTCAACTCTGCTAACACCCAGATAAAGGGGGATATCTAGAAGTCAAAGATTACGACGCCGGGCTTGTGATTACACATTTGAAAGAGCAGGCAGAGTCAAACTGGCTTTTTTGTATCCACTTCTATTAATTAATGAAAGGCAACGGGTTATTTTCCATAGACATCTACATTAGGTATTTAAGTCATTTGTCATTAAGTCATATATAGTAGAGCTGAGTTTGATGAATGGCGCACCATCATTTGATACCTGTGGTTTTCCATAAAATTGCAGAGTTAAAGGGGTTGTCTAGAATTAGAAAGACGGGTCTGCTTTTTTCCAGAGAAGCTGCGCCGCTTTGTCAGTAGGCTGTGTCTGGTATTACAGCTCAGAACCATTATAATATAAGACACATCCAAATGATAGGAGTGGCACCGTTTCTCAAAAACTCAGACCCTTTTTGTTTTGTTTTTATATTATGGACAACCCCTTTAATGTATCCTAAGTCATTCAATTATCTATCAATATTTAAAATAAAATTATATCCATTTACTGAATTGCAAGTCTACCTACCGTGTTTCCCCGATAGTAAGACACCCCCGATTGTAAGACGTATCGGGGGTTTCAGGGGGGTCGGCTAATATAAGCCGTACCCCGAAAGTAAGACATATGTCTTACTTTCGGGGAAACACGGGGGTATTGCCGCCTCCTGCCCACTTCCGCGCCGCCCCCCTCTCCATACGTCACCGCGCCGTCCCCTGCACTTGTCAATGCCGCCTCCTGCTTAAAATACGGTAATGCACACAGTATTAACTCCTTAACGCCGAAGGACGGATATATCCGTCCTCAGCAGCTGCTAGTTCGCGCAGGAGGACGGATATATCCGTCCTGTGATGGCGCGGGTACTGAGACTGTACCCACGCGATCAGCGGCAGGAGCACGGCTGTTATACACAGCCTGGCTCCTGCTGCAACTGCCGGAATCGAAGCGCGCGCCGATTCCGGCAGTTTAACCCATTAAATGCCGCTGTCAATAGTGACAGCGGCATTTAATGTGTTTGACAGAGGGGGGAGCTCCCTCTGTCACCCGATCGGCGCCCCCGCAAACAAATCGCGGGTCGCCGTCGGGTTTCCATGACAGCCGGGGGTCTAACAAAGACCCCCAGGTCTGCCTTCAGCATCTGCCTGTTAGGCGATGCCGGAGGCATGACCTAATAGGTTGCCTGTCAGTTTTACACTGACAGGCAATAATGCTTCGGTATACTAAGTATACCAAAGCATTATATATGCGATCGGCACATCGCATAGTGAAGTCCCCTGGTGGGACTAAAAAAAAAAATGTAAAACAGTTAAATAAAGTTTGTGAAAAAAAAATAAATAATAATTCGACAATTTTTTTCCAATATAAGACATACCCCGAAAGTAAGACATAGTGGGGCTTTTGGGGATAAAAAGAAAGTAAGACACTGTCTTACTTTCGGGGAAACACGGTAGTATATGGATTATTAATTGCCACACTATTATGGATGCATAATGAGGGAACAGGACCTTTTCTATGGGTGGCTGAGAGGTGCAACCCCCTGGTGTACCGTTTCTTTACGTGGGGGAGGGGGCGATCAAACAAACTCACTAGGCTCCTTTAGTGATGGGCAGAGCACTCAGGTCATAGCCAAGAAACGGAACAAACCAGCATAAACTCAAACATCAATCAGTTTGGGCCAAGCGTGCATGTGTATAGGGGGGCAGGGTTGGGAGGAGGGGGTGTAATTAGAATTCTTAGGGCCCCATAGTAAAATGAGATGGGCCCCCCAACACCCAACACCTTATGATAGAAAACTATAAAAGCAGTGGTAGCAATAATTGCAAGTATGGATGATAGCGCCACATATCAGAAAACCCACATAGTAGTGTTAGAGAGCAGAAAGCCATCAAATTGTTATTCCCCACAAAATGGAACAATGTTCTTCCAACCGAGTGCGCCCCCTTAAACTCTGGGCCCAAAAGCAGCACCTATGGCTGCTACGGCTATAGTTACACCAATAGTTGGGAGGAATAGTTGACAGTTATCTAAAGTTATCTAAAAATGTATGGCCAGCTTTAGGCCAATTACCTTTTTTTTTTGGAAGAAAGTGAAGCATTACCAGACTTCTGCTACCAATCTAAATACTTAAAACTCCTGCCCTACTGAGCCCTATAACTAAAATGTAAAAGTCTTCCGCCCAGATCAATTATTGAGTCAGGGTGTCCCCTGATGTGTATAATATTGCCATCGAGTGCCAAATTAATACAGCAATATAGTGCCCTTGAACAGTAAAATCATAAAACTAGTACATATAAACGTGCTCGCCACATACAAATATACACACACGTGTACTCACTAGTCACTACATACATATGCACACTCATACGTGCACATATATTCATATTCATAGTCACAGCATACTTACTACATACACGCAGTTACATATAATACATGGTCACATATATACATGTTCACTACATACATTAAGGGTATGTTCACACGCACTCTTTTCAGACGTAATTTGGGCGTTTTACGCCTCAAATTCCGCCTGAAAAAACTACTCCATTACGCCTACAAACATCTGCCCATTGCTTGCAATGGGTTTTACGATGTTCTGTTCCCACGAGGTGTAATTTTACGTGTCGCTGTCAAAAGACGGCGCGTAAAAAGACGCCCGCGTCAAAGAAGTGCATGTCATTTCTTGGGACATTTTTGGAGCTGTTTTTCATTGATTCCATTGAAAAACAGCTCCAATAACGTCCGTAAAATACGCCGCGAAAAAGGCGAGTAGTTACAAAAACGTCTGAAAATCAGGAGCTGTTTTCGCCTGAAAACAGCTCCGTAATTTCAGACGTATTTTGCTAAGCATGTGAACATACCCTAACGCATACATATGTGTGCTCATTATCTACAAGCAGACACACACAGACACCGGCTAACGTCAGCTGCTACATAGTAAACCTATCATTGATTGATTGACTGACTGATAAGGATTTGTGACAGAGAGTGAATATGCGGTGGATAAATCGTATCACAACCTATTTTGCACCATGCTTGTGCAGATCTGATGCTAATATTACCCATTGTAATTGCAAGGGTGAGATACTCAGTGAAATACGCCACCTTTCCATAGCAGAATAGACGACAAGCATTGTTTTCTCTGCAGTGTGTGAATGGGGTTTTAAAAATCCCTATTCACTTACATTGGACTGTAGGGTCAGACTTGAGTTACAGATTAGCCACCTATAGGTGGCACTAAAGAGACAAGAGAGCTATTTTGCATAATTTTTCCCAGGGAACATTGCTCTAAAGACACTCTACTAGCTGGATCGCCACAATGATTATCACTACTTTTCGACAGGCCTTTTGTTGACTGCTAACATTTTTATTTTTTTTTGTTAGATATTGAGCACTTCAGTCCTAAAAGCAGATTTTAGAAATACTTCTATGCTGTGTATTCCTTTTCTTGTAGACTGGGAATGACCTTGTGGACCACTGTATGACCTGTATATTGACCTATGACATTTTGTGACCACTTACTGCATTAAATTCAGCCTCCACTCTTCGGCAGCTAATGATTTCTAGACAACTGGACTTTCTTTTCAATCCACTAACTCAAGTTTTCACCCAACCTCCAATAAGGGTGAGAGATCAGGGACAACATCTGGAGTAAATATAAGAACGGTTTTAAATTATTTGAAATGTATTTTAGTTAGTACAAGAGAAAAGGCTAAATGAAATTTTGGCATTCTGGATGATAATTTTATGGTTAGCACTATTGTGGCATTTGTGAATTTCTGAGATTTATTGATGAATGGTAATGACTATTTAAAACATTATTTGCAGCCCATCGTTACATAAAGCTTTCTTCAGAAATACAGCTCTGATGTTATGTTTGTTTGTTTATACATATATATGCAGGAATTCTTTGCAATATTTCAGAGTATTAAGATAAAGGCTGGGTTCACACGAGCATGTTCGGTCTGTAAAGGACGGAACGTATTTCGGCCGCATTTCCCGGACCGAACACACTGCGGGGAGCCGGGCTCCTAGCATCATAGATATGTACGACGCTAGGAGTCCCTGCCTCGCTGCGGGACACTGTCTCGTACTGTAATCATGTTTTCAGTACGGGACAGCAGTTCCACGGAGAGGCAGGGACTCCTAGCGTCGTACATAACTATGATGCTAGGAGCCCGGCTCCCTGCACTGAGTTCGGTCCGGGACTTGCTGCCGAAATACGTTCTGTGCATTACGGACGGAAAATGCTCGTGTGAATCCAGCCAAGGGGTGTATGAAATAACAAGGTACATGTTTCTAAATAGACAATACTGTAGGTCTATTATATTTAAAGGGATTGTCCACTCAGGAAAATCCCTGTGCGGATGTCCTAGAGGGGTGTCCCTCACAAAGAGCAGCTCTCGCTCTGGAGGGCACAATAAAACTATGTATTAACTTCAGGGAAGGAAATAAAAGGAAATGTAAATGCGCTGGGGTTTATCTTAGGTGACCCACTCTTTTAAAGGGGTTGTTCAAAAAGCTATAATAGATTTATGCAGTGCTGTACATGACAAAAGTGAAATAAATATTACTAAGGCCACATGCACACGACCGTGCCCGCAATCATGGCCCGCGATTGCGGGCACGGCCGGCCGCTGACTGACAGCCGCATTTTCGGGCCGTGCTCCCATACAAAGTATGGGAGCACGGCCCGCAAAATGCGAAAGAACGGACATGTTCCATAATTCCTGGAACATTTCCACGGCACTGACACCCTTCCGTAGTGCTACGGAAAGGTGTCAGTGTTCAATGAAAGTGAATGGCTCCGTTTTTGCGGACCGCAATTGCGGTCTGCAAAAACGGAGGTTTTTTGCTGTCGTGTGCATGGGGCCTTATATAGCAAACGAGCATAATATAAACCACATGACATAGGGTAACGGATGCCACTGTTAGGCATCCTGTACAAAGAAAAAAGGTAGGAACAGCACGCTCCATCACTCCTTTGAAGGCATGATACTCCACACTGCAATAAACCGTCCCAACTGGCCAGCTCACGCCAAAGAAGTACAGCCACAAAAAGATGAGGATGTCAGCAAATCAGTGAAGTAAATGATTCTTTAATCTCAATGTGAGCCTTTCTCAGGCCCCATGCACACGACCATAATTTTTTCGATCCACAATTATGGACTGTAATTGCGGCTCAAAGTACAGACCCATTCATTTCTATTGCCCACCTTTCCATATATTTACGGAAAGGTGTCCGGGCCGTAGAAAGGCTCCGCAAAAAAATAGGACATGTGCTATTTTTTTATTTTATGGACTGTGCTCCCATACTTTATAATGGGAGCACGGCCCACAAATGCGGGTGACTGTCTGCGGCCGGCCAAAGCCGTAGTCACAAACCAGGATTATGGCTACAGCCGTGTTTGGGGGCCTCAAGCAGTGAAAACATTACATACAATGGGTAATATATACTCTCAAGGGGTATGTATGCAGTCAATGCAAATATACAAAACTTGAGGATTCAAAATAGTACTAATCAGTATTGTGCTATGTAAAGCAGGTCAGGTTAAGATAAACAGCACCCAATCACATGATGCTGCAAGTGTAATCCACTAATCAATATACAAAATATACAAAACGCAAACAGAAACAAAGTGCGCCTCTCAAAGGACAGAGTCTGCCAACTGGTGGCTGCTGCCGGGGAACAGCGGTCAAGGATACGATCTTCTCCATACAGCTGACACCACATGATTCATGGCGTCCTATGGTCTCTACTCCGCATGTCTCCAAGACTTCATTCCACGAGCGCTCCTGCACTTGTCAGAAATACTTCACATGCTATTGCGCATGCCCAAAGTGCTCGACAAGACTATTGTGTATTTCCGGACACACAAACGCTAATGCGCATGTCCAGAGTGACTTCCACAGTGAGGCCAGGACCACACACGCAGTATTTGGTGCAGTATTTGGTGCAGTTTTTGGCTCAGTATTTTTAAGCCAAAACCAGAAGTGGATCCAAAAGGAAGGAAAGGTATAAAGAAAAGTCTAATACATGAAAACTGTGCATGTGGTCCTGGGCCTTATACAATCGTACATCACTCCATTGAATCCGCTGCTCAGAACAGCTCATTGCACACCCAATAATCCATGGTCATGAAGCGTCCAAATGTCATGGTAACCCAAACTGTTTAACAGTATCAGGTTCCCTGCAATGCAAACGCTTCACAATTGACTGATTAGGAAGTCAACAGCTCATTTTTTCATTTTTCATTTAGTGACAATAGCCCACAGTAAACAAATTTTTGCTATCTATCAGCACCCTGCCCGGCAGTTTCTTGAACACCTTGAAAAAAGCTAGCACCCTTTGATGTCACTTTTATATACTTCGATTGATCATGATAAAAGACTACTGGTTGCCTCTGTGGCAATAACCAGTGCAGGACATGCTCCCAAACTTGCACAATTTAGCCTTGACCTGCTAAGTCTCACTCAGGACACTCTTTTGGCCCCCATCTTTTTAATGGAACCTTTTAGACACATTTAGGTTTGTATAGCATATTATCAGTTCTGTCTAAACTGCCTCCTCATCTGCCCTTCACTGACAACTGGGTAGACCAACCTCATAGTTTCAGAAGCAGTGGGTTAGGACTCGAACCCATAAACTTCCCCTTGTCACAGGGATGTGTCCCTACATACTGACAGTTTCCAATCATCGCTGACAGCATCACACTGTGCAGGGACACATCCTCCTGACAAGGGGAATTGTCTATCAGTCCTGGACTGCACAAAGACTTTTTGTGAAATACAAGGATTTCCTATAATAAACATGTCAGGAGAGGTGACAGATTCTCTATAAATCTAGTGACTCACAGGTGACGACTTCTCAGATTCTAGTAGTTTATTTTTCCTCTTTTCTTCTTCATCCGGTCCAGACTTCTTGACGACTTCTCCCGGCCATGACCCATTTCTGCAGAATTTGCCACTCAGATTTCTTCGGCTCCTCACTTTTCCAACATTTCCACACCTATAAACAAAAATAAAATTATCATGGTGCCACACACTGTGCCCCTAAAGATAATAGCACCAAACACTGCGCCCCTAAATATAATAATAACCATATACTGCGCCCCTGAATAAAATATCATACACTGTACCCCTGAATATAATACCATACACTGTAAAGCACCACATACACACAGACCCTGTAGATATCACACGCCCCCCCATAGATAGTGCCGCACACAGCCCCCTGTAGATAGCGTCACACATCCCCTCCCTGTAGATATCACACATCCCCCATATAGCTAGCACCACACACATCCCCCCGTAGAGAGCGTTACACACAGCCCCCTATGGATAGCGCCACACAGCCCCCCTGTAGAGAGCGTGACACAGCCCTTCCCCTCTTGTAAATAGTGCGACACAGCCCCCATATAGACAGCACCACACACATACCCCTGTGGATAGCGCCACACAGCCCTCGCCCTTGTATATAGTGCTACACAGTCCCCCCCCTTGTATATAGGGCCACACAGCGCTTCCCCCTTGTATATAGGACCACACAGCGCTTCTCCCTTTGTATATAGGGTCACATAGCGCTCCCCCTTGTATATAGGGCCACATAACGCTCCCCCCTTGTATATAGTGTCACGGAGAACCCCCCCTTGTATATAGAGCCACACAGTGCAACCCTCCCCCTTGTATATAGGGCCACACAGCGCTACCCTCCCGCCTTCTATATAGGGCCACACAGCGCTTCCCCCTTAAAAAAATAAATATATATTGTACTTACCTTGCCACATTCCCGGGACGGCTGCTCCGGCCAGACGCATGCGCATCCTCCAGGGGGGGGGGGGATGCATGTGCAGACCGGCCTAATGCAGTATGTCATCATGCCGGCCTTCGCAGGGAGTCTTCCCAGCGCCTTATAGGCTGCAGGCCTGACGTGGCCTGCAGCCTATAATATTAATTTGTATCTGAGTCCTGAGGACTCAGATACAAGTGAATGTGGCTGCCGCTAGCACTGGGGCCCCCTCTGGTGTTAGCGACACCACCGGGCATGAGGGGCCCATGCAGTTCAGGTGGCCATGGGTCCCCTGGGAACATCGGGCCCCGGGCGGCCGCCCGTACCGCCTTAATGATGATCCGCCATAGCGATTATCTGTGTACTGAACTTGGATTGTTTCTTGTCCTGCCTTACTCTACAAACAGTTGTCGCTTATCTGTGTACTGAACTTGAATTGTTTTCTGACCATGTCTCTGCCTTACACTGCAGGCTGTTGCTGCTTATCTGTGTACTGATCCTGGACTGTTACACTGTTACTTGATTGCTCTAGCTATTATTGCTCACCTTCCAGATTGTTTCAGCCTCTGGACTCCGAAACTGCTTCCAGTCCTTGACACAGTGACTTAAATAATCAGAATCACCATTTATAGATGTATCTTGCAAAAAGCTTCTGGAAGTTCAGACTTTGATAACGAAGCATAAACATACAGAGCAGATTGAGGAGGAGGTAAACGCTTTTCTCTGATCAAGACTTGTGTCTTTACATGAACTGTTTAAAATTTCAATGAAGGCGATAATAACTTTGGCTCAGAGTAATAAAATGCCAAGGACAAGTGTAAGGGCAATCTAAGATACAATAAAGCGAGATTAGAATGCCATCTTAAAACCCCAATAGTGAATCGCGTTAACTCTTCACTTTCCAAGCTGAAGATTTCACATTTCATCTTTGAAATAGATTGTAGCCAATGTAGCGAGTTTATTTTTATAATTGTAATCAGTAGAGGAATAGTGAATTTGTTGCAGCATCTTGCAGTATCTCAAACCTTTAGGGCAGATGGTGTCTTGGCTCGCCTCTTTAATTTTTATTACATTTGTTTAAATCGCGGGCTGTACCTAATCCTTGAAAGCTGCTCTTCCTGACAGCTCTTCATCTTTTATCATACTTATTTTGGCTATTCTCCCAGTCCATCTACTCCTTAATGTAAGTGTTATAAATCGCTGGAAAGTACCATAAAGTATTATAAAAAAATAAATCAATATTTCTGGGTTAAAAAGCTTGAAAATGCTGATCAAGCTCTGGTTGTGCAGTGCATTTATGTGCTTTTGGATTAACCCTTTATGACTGGAGGGCACTGAACCCCATTTAAGTGTATTGCTGTGGGCTGAAGAGGTCACTTATGTTTAAAGAACTCGAAGTGATCATTTATAAAACAGTAAATGTTTAAAAAAAAAACTGTTGGAATGTTAAATTGCGCTCAGCTGGGCCTGCCAAACCTTTGAATGAGAAGTCAAGATTTTAGTGTTTCACTATTTTCAGGTCAAGTAGAGCTGAATTTGTCATTTAACTGTTACTTTTTAGTCCAATGAGAAATTTATGTTCAAGATTTCAGTAGGTTCGACTGTAGTCCTATGGGAAAATGCAAATCAAACATCATGGTTCACCATGTAATGTCTTAAATGACAAATTCAGCTCTGCTACATAGGTAATTATCTAGTATCAAATCTAGTG
The DNA here is from genome assembly GCF_050947455.1 of Rhinoderma darwinii. NCBI lineage: Eukaryota > Metazoa > Chordata > Amphibia > Anura > Rhinodermatidae > Rhinoderma > Rhinoderma darwinii. Next base: position 446,534,718 of record NC_134688.1, on the reverse strand, counting down.
ATCTATTGGTCACGTGACCTACAATCATGACAGCGGTATCTAATTCATATTGTTCATTTTCCTACTTTGAACTTTACTTTTACTGAATAGCTCTGTTAGTGCCGAGGTTGCTAGTGCCCAAATAAATTTAGGCAGTAGCAGTAAAGGTGACCATGCTGAATGTGCCCAGGTTTGGTTGGCTTCAGCATGGTCACCTTCAGAGGTAGAGGTGTTGATTAGAGATAAGTGAATTTCTCAAAATTTGCTTTGGGTCCGATTCAGGCAAATTGGCCATCCAATTCTATTTGGTTTGAATAAATTTGGCGTGAATTTAAAGTGTCCCAATTTAGATGAAAACTCGTGATTGACTCTCTGATTTATTCGAGGCCTGTATCTAACCCCTTACAGGACTCCAAGCCAGCATTCGCAATGTCAAAGTGACACCAACATACAGTTTATGGGTAGATGAAGGCATAAACCCAGTGCATTTTGGGAAGACTGCCTGCAAGGCCTTATGGGGAAGTCTATCCGAGGTCATGTGATCCTTTTTGTAATATGTAAAATGGCGGCCATCATTGCTGCAATTTGTGAGTCGCAAATTCCCAAAAGTTTTGGAATTGGCGAATACAAAACTTGGGAAATTTGGGCCAAATTCGATAACTTTACAATTGATTTGCTCATCTCATATGTTGATAGTGCAAGATAGTGAGGAGTAAAGGTCCTGTTCACACTACATTTTTTGTCCTACGTTTTGCGTGTATATATATGAATATATATGAATGAGGTAATTTCAAACTTGATATTTCAGTTTCATATGACTGGCGTGCTACATTTTATTTAGACCGGGCAGTGCCGTTCCTGGTTTTATCCCCTCCCCTTTCTGTCTAATGAGGAGGAGGTATGGATGTTAGGGCTGATGTGTGAGTCTCAGACTCTCTCAGAACTGTTTTCAGTGAAGGTCACTCTTTACGGGATGGGATAGTGAAAAGCAAAACTCAAAGTGACTTTTGCTTCACTGGTCTGGAACATGTCGGATCATTGATCAGTATTGCAGGCTGTTAATGATATATAGAAGAAATCCCACTAAAGTCACCACAAGGAGCAAATTTAAATGACAAAGGGATTTCTTTATCTGTGAAACTTGTAGACATTTGTTCGAAATAAGACTGTAGACTTCCAAATGAAGAATATTTCTGAAGATTTCCCTTTGTCACTATTGTTCTGATATCTGTACTGTAGATATAACGGACATCAGATAGAGAAATACCGGATTACTTATATCTTGAGAAATCATGCTTAGATCCTTCCTCTGAGTTACTATGTGTTATAAACACAAATACATTATCTGGCCAAAAGTATATGGACACCTGACCATCACACCTATAGGAGTTTGTTGGACACCTCATTCCAAAAACACGGGTGTTAATACGGAGTGGGGCCCCTTTTTGCAGCTATAACAGCCTCCACTTTTCTAGGAAGGCATTCCACAGATTTTGGAGTGTCTGTGGGGATTTGTGCCCATTCAGCCATTTGTGAGGTCAGACACTAATGTTACAAAGGGGCGCAGTCATGCTAGAACAGAAAAGGGCCTTTCCCAAACTGCTGCCACAAAGTTGGAAGCTACAATTGTCCAAAACTTCTCTGTATGCTGTAGAGTTAACATTATCCTTCACTGAAAAACAACCCCAGACCATTATCCCTCCTTCACCACATGTTACAGTGGACACTATTCAGTCCCGTAGGTAGCATTTTCCTCGCATCTGCCAAATTCAGATTCCTCCATCAGACTGCCAGATAGGGGGATGTTATTCATCACTAGAGAGAACACATTTCCACTGCTCCAGAGTCCAGTAGTGGTGTGCTTTACTCCACTACAGCCGACGCTCTGCATTGTGCATGGTGATCTTAGGCTTGTGTTCAGCTGTTTGACCATAAAAATACATTTCATGAAGCTCCCGACTTAACGCCCTTTTACACTGGCCAATTATCGGGCAAATGAGCGTTCAAAGAAAACGCGTCCTCGATAATTACCCTGTGTAAACAGGGCAGCGATCAGCAGATAAACGAGCAAAGGTTCGTTCATCAGCTGAAAGTATCATTTTAAAAGTGAAAAATATTATCGTTGTCGGCAGCACATCTCCATACTAGCTCCTTGTGAAAGGAGCAAACGATCGATGATCGGCGCTCGTTGCACCTGCCAAAATGTGCCGGTGTAAAAGTACCCTTACAGTTCTTGTGCTGATGTCACTTCCAGAGGCAGTTTGGCAATCTGTAGTCATTGATGCCACAGAGGATAGGCTCTGAGTTTGCGTCATCTACCACATCATGACTGAGCTATTGTTACTCCTAGACGCTTCCACTTCTCAATAGTAGAACTTTTCATGTACTGACTTGTGGTTAATGTGGCATCCTATGACAGTGCCATGTTTAAAGTTACCGAGTTCTTCAGTACGACCTATACTACTACCAATGTTTGACTAAGGACATTGCATGGCTGTGTGCTTGATTTTATGCACCTGTTTGCAATGGGTGTGGCTGAAACACTGACTGAACTTAATAATTAGGAGGGGTGTCCACAAACTTTCGCCATATAGTGTACATAGAAGCAGAACCTTTGTTTTTTTACTTCCAGAATTTGAAAATATGTCCTAGTCATGTGGTGCATGGCTCACTATATGAAAGCTATGCAGGGGCGTAACTAGGAAAGACTGGGCCCCATAGAAAACTTTTGACTGGGGCCCCCCCTCCCCTGGGTGTCACACAACCCCCCCCTTGTAGATAGTGCCTTTTTTACAGCCCCCCTGTAGATAACGCCATACAGCCCCCCCTCTGTAGATAGCGCCATACATCCCCCTGTAGAGAACGCCATACAGCCCCCCTGTAGATAACGCCATACAGCCCCCCCTGTAGAGAGCGCCATACAGCCCCCCCTGTAGAGAACGCCATACAGCCCCCCCTGTAGAGAACGCCATACAGCCCCCCCCTGTAGGGAACGCCATACAGCCCCCCCCTGTAGAGAACGCCATACAGCCCCCCCTGTAGGGAACGCCAGCTCAATAAAAATTAAAGGAGCGCTGGTCACGCATGCACACAAGCACGACCGGCGCTCCATTCATTTCTGCGGAGCTGCCGACACAGATCCCGGAAGTCCGAGGTTTGTGATGGAGAACTTCAGGGGACTTTCAGTCCCCCGTTCTCCCTATCAATGCCAGCGATCACACATGTATCCCCTGTCCTGTGGAGATCCTGTGGAGAGGGGATACATGTCCTGTGGAGAGGGGATACATGTCCTGTGGAGAGGAGATACATGTCCTGTGGAGAGGGGATACATGTCCTGTGGAGAGGAGATACATGTCCTGTGGAGAGGGGATACATGTCCTGTGGAGAGGGGATACATGTCCTGTGGAGAGGGGATACATGTCCTGTGGAGAGGGGGAGGGGATACATGTCCTGTGGAGAGGGGATACATGTCCTGTGGAGAGGGGATACATGTCCTGTGGAGATCCTGTGGAGAGGGGGGGGGATACATGTCTTTTGCTCTATTTTGCGCCTTCGGGACCAGACACCGTTTAGCCATTTTTAGCACGTGTTAGTTAAACGGCTATAACTTTTTTATTTGTTGGGCTAACGACGTGATTTTTGCGACGTTTTTTCCGTAGACCATGCAGGTTTCATTTTTTATCGTTTTTATACACACCTTTTTTGCTATTTTAGAATTTTTATTCATAAAGTTTGAAAATAATAGTAAAAAAATAAGCATTTTTACATTTCAGTTATTTTTTTTTTGGTAATATAGTTTTACCCTAAAATAGACCTTTTATTTGTGATCGCCATTGTCTACTGTAAATTTTTATATATTACATGTCTATATTACGGTAATTGGGTCAGCGCTAGCGTTACAACAATGATTGGCGGGGGGGAACGTTTTTTTTGGGGGTGGGTATTTTATGTGTATTTATTATTTAATTTTTTTTGCACTTTACTTTATTATTTTTTTATTACTATGGTTTGTCCCTCAAAGGTCAAAGAAGACCTTTGGGGAACTTTATATATATTTTTTCTTTCTTTTACACCATGTTTTTCCACTGTGACTGGGGCTGCACAGCAGCCCCAGTTACAGGGGAAATCAGCCCTCTCATAGTGACGATTGTCACTAATAGGGCTGTGCTGGGTCTAGTAAGATCCAGCAGCAGTCTGCCACTAACGGCACCCGGCAATCATGTGCCCAGTCACATGATCACCGGGAGGAATAGAGACAGCGCCGCTGCTGCTGTCTCTATTCCTGTACACAGCGCTCATTCAGCGCTGTGTACGAGTGATCAGAGAAAACAGAAGCAGCGAAAGCTGCTTCTATCCTCTCCTCAGGGTCCCCGGCAGTCACTGACAGCCGGAGACCCGACATTCAACTGCCCGATCGCGCGGGCAGCAAGTTAAAACCCGAGCCGTAGAAAGTCTATGGTTCGGGTTTTAAGGACCCTGACCGCTGGCCGTAAAAATACAGCCAGCGCTCGGGAACCAGTTAATGGCAGAGCGGGGAGATACCTCCCTGTTTTGCCGTAGTGTTCAGTGGCGTCCCGCTGTAGCAGCCACAGCGGCTGCTAGCGGAGCCTCCGGCCATGGAGGGGGCCCGTGCCGGCGGGCGACACGGGCCCCCTCATGCCGCGGGCCCCGTAGCAGCCACTACTGTAGTTACGCCACTGAAGCTATGATATCTGTGCAGTAGAGTAATGAGCCGCGCAACTACGATATGTGATCATCATAGATTTTTCTTAACAAAGGATTAAATTCATTGACAGCAAACAGAGATCTTGAAAACCGTGGTGCATTGATTCAGGAAGTATATTCGAAAAATATATATACAATGAATACGTTTTATCGTCAAACCTCTTTGATTCAATATACAGGGTATTTTATAGACTATAACATAGCCAAGTTTTGTTAAATAAAATTTTGCACCGCAGGTGTATTTCTGGATGGAATTTTTACGCAGCGTGTGGATGACATTTGTTAAATCACATCCACTTTGCTGCTACTTTATTCCGCTGCGTATTTTCCTTCCACAATTCAGGACGGAAAATATGCAGCAATTGTGTTACGGGTGGACAAGCCCGAAGTAGTAGAAGAAGAGCTACCGCAGTGCAGGCCGAGGAGGTAAGGACATAATCACATATATTAGACATATATGTAATGTATATACCCCACTCTATCCTGTATGTGGAGGTAAGCTTTAAAGGTGCTACGCTTATTTAATTCCCATTTATTTAGAGCCGACATATTCTCCTGCACTACACAAAGAGTGTGTTCACTCACATCAGTCCTTGTCCCTAATGGGGCTCCCCATCTACTCTTCCTATCTCATACGAGCACACTAGACCCATTTTCCCAGGAAGCCAATTAACCTATCAATATGATTTTGGAATATGGATGAATATAGGAAACACATACCTGCCCATGCAAGGACCTTTGGAGCCCCGCAGAGGATCCTATGGTACTCTGATGGGCCAAGACGACCCTGTTAGATACATTCACATGAGTGTATATTTATTTGTGCCAGTATGCCCACATGCCACTTCAAAGAGAGATTTGCATCTTCTCACAGGGTTTATGCAAGCTTAGTTTTGCTGCATTAACAAACCCAGCTCTGCTATATGTAAACACAGTTTCTTAAAGAATCAGTTGAGAACTCCATTGAAAAAGATCTCTTCTAATTTTTCTTTCACACATGTCTTTTCTGGAAATAAATTACATCCATTATAGAGTACATATTAAACTTGGAGAGCATCACCCATTTATATTAAACCATTCTGTTTAATTTGCTCATTTGATTACACTATATAAAAATGAAAAGCACTAGTGACTCAATTCTGGGCTGAAAACGATAAATCACCATTTATGTTCAGCAATGTAAAATAAAAATTTCCTGTGGTTTAATGCTGCAAATTCCATGAAATGTATGTGCCTGTGTTTTACTTACCCATCATATCTACTAGATACTAAATGAGTCGTCATTTCTACATGGTACACGGTGAGTCTTTAGGTTGTGTAACGGAGGCCTATTGGCATAAACATAAAAAGGTGGGTTCTGCTTTAGATACCCCTTACCCGTATGTCCTATAATGGCACGTGGATGTAATAGAGGGGAGTCCCCCACTTACGACTTTCCTCATGTAATGCTCAATTTCCCCTACAGTGACAGTATAAAGACTCTCCGGTGATAACAGCAAATTGTGCATGTGGGGGAGAGTGGTCCCAGCGATCAGATCATCATTAAGGACCTATTTTCTGCTAATTGGTTTTAAACTGGAAAACCCCCTTAACTATTTGTGGCCACACTTAGAAGTTTTCATGTCTCCCGGAGAGAATATTGGTGAGTGTCTGTGCATGTGGGGTCTCCTATCGTCTACAAGACCAAGGGCTTTTGATTTCTAGAATAGTGGGGGTGCAAGCAAGGAGGAGAACTCTCAGCCTCCAAGAGTTATTGGTGTCACTTGGCAAAAGATTAGCGCTGGGCGATGGTACTAACTCCAAAATTGTCCTATTCTTTAGTGAGGACAATACACTATGCCGAGAAGGACTGAAGAGATGTTATCAGTAGAAAGTCCTGACACCTCTGATCTTTCTACTGCTTTGCTAGTTATCAGTAGTCTGAAGTTTTAGCTCCCGAGCCCCAATGCACAATATGTAACAAAGTCCCCCAACTATCACCCATCTATTATAGCACTTGACGCCTCATATGGGGCAGAGGGACCTTTTGTGCTCCCAGGTATGACTCTAACTTCTGAATCCCCTATATATAGATATACACCCCTGCCTGTAGGAACCGGTAAGAACAATCATAAAGTCTTTAGTGCAGTCATAAGCTAAAACATATATGATGATAGAATGATAATAATAATACGTTGTGCAAAGTCATAATGAATGGTAGTAATTACAAATTCTGTCAAATTCTATTAAATTTGGCAAACTCAGCTCTGCTATTTATTTATTTAGAGAAACATTTAGAAAGTGTGACTCTTGGTGCTTTTGCCATACAGAAAACGTCAAGAGTGCGTTTGGAAGACTTTATTGCTCTCAATCTTGGCTTGTCTCAGCAATTTGAGGAAAAAGCAAATAGCCCTGAAATGCGTTACTTTATCAGACCAATAAAGCCTTCCAAACTCACTTCTGATGTGTTCTGCCTGGTGACAGCGCTGAAAGTCGTCCTTTTTTAATTCTCCTTTACCCTTGGTGTAAACTACGTGGATACAAGAGACTTTGAAGAGTGACAACACCTGGGTTCAGTAGTCCCCACATTACCTATAAAATTGGGTTGCAAGCTCCATACTTACATGGACAAGGTGAACACAATTCCTTAGAGACAGGAAACTCTCACATTATTGTTTTCAAAGTAATGCACGAAAAGGTGCTGTCTCATTTGTTTTATTTTATTTCCTTTCTTGCTTATTTGTATCTAGAGAATAGTATTTCTTTATACAATAAAATGCTATTTTTATTAAAGGGATATTCACTTAAACAGACACTCCAGCAAATAATTTTATTGTGGCCCCTGTATGTACAGTACACCCAGTAAAAGGTAGGGCCGGCCATCCTCTTACCAGGCACATTGTTGCAGAAATATCCCGGCCGCAATTCGGTCACGTGACTGCACTGTGACCATCTGATTCCTACAGTGTCTCCTGTGTGGACGGAAAGTCACTTTCACCAGGGGTCCTGGGTTCAAATCCAACCAAGGACAACATCTGCATGGAGTTTGTATGTTCTCCCGTGTTTGTTTGGGTTTCCTCGAGGTACTCCGGTTTCCTCACACACCCCAAAAACATACCGATAGGGAATTTAAATTGTGAGCCCCAATGGGGACAGTAAGTAAGGACCCCTGTACAGCGCTGCAAAATATGTTGGCGCTATATAAGTAACAGAAATAAAAATAATGTCAGTCTCATAGGAATGTATAGTGAAAGCAACTTCTGGCCCACAGAGCAGACGCTGTAGGATTCGGCGGGTCACGTGATATAATTGCAGCCGGGATGTTTCTGCAACAAAGCACCCGATAAGAGGATGGGTTGGCCTCCCTTTTACCCGAAGTACCGTACAAACAGTGGCCACAATAAAAAAAAATTGATGGAGTGTCTCTTTAACTTTTAAAGGCCATCTTTTTTTAGTGTCCCAATGCAACTATCTTGTCCTATCACTTTATTTCACCAGCTCCTTTACAGATCTATGTGTCTCCATGGTAACAGACAACAGACAGTCCCTGTGTAATTTAATCCTGCAGTAATACTCCCTTTCATCTGTCCCCTATTTTTTGCTACATTTACTTGCTGGACACAGCAGAAAGGAAATTGTCACTTGACGCAATTTAACATGATATGTAAACTGTGGTCTTTTATAAGGGTGCAGGTAAAGCTTTCTAAACAGTCATTTTAACTCAGTTCTCAAGTATAAGGCTTCGTTCACATCTGCGTCGGACTCCGTTCATGGGTTCCGTCTGACATTTCCATCAGGGGAACCCATGAACAGAATGCAAACTGAAACAATCGGAAACCGTATCACGTGCATCACCATTGATTTCAATGGTGACTGATCTGGTGTAAATGGTTTCCGTTTGTCTCCGTTGTGTAAGGGTTCCATCGATTTGACAGAATCAATACCGTAGTCGACTGCGCTATTCATTCCATCAAATCGACGGAACCCTTAAAACGCCCAAATTCCATCTGAAAACACTGCGTGTGAACATATCCTAACTATTAAGTGACAGCACGCTAAAATCAACATGTCTGTCACTTCTTTACGCTGCGCTCAGACAGGGCAGCATAAATATCTGACAACCTGCTTTAATGTCAAATTCAGTTCTGCCGCATCTGTTTTTTTTAATAAAAACATGTTTAACAATTGCTCTGGCACGGTGAATTATAAATGTAGTATTCTACACACAGAACTAAGAGTTTAATATTATACGCTCATTTACAAGGCATGCTCGCAACACACCAGTATCATAATTGGAACATATACCTGTAATTACCTAGTCATGGAATATTATACAGTGGTAAATCACATTCAAATGAAATTATTTCCCCGCACATTTGAGCCATCGTGCACTTGTGTATATTGATGCATGGGATGACAGAGATGCAGCTTCAGGCTACTATCCCCAGTACCGCCATATGATTTTGGAAATAAAAAAAATACGATTATTATTGCCAATTTGGATGGAAAACTGCAATAATAGCAACAGCTGCTGAGCAAGATGCTTTATTATACGTGTCATTTCATAAGTTCTGTATGTGCCAAGAAATGTGTATCACCCTGTAACTGCATATAATTCTCAATTCATCTACCTACTTATCTCCTACCAATTTTCTATCTATCTATCCATCTATCTATCTATCCATCCATCCATCCATCCATCCATCCATCCATCCATCCATCCATCCATCCATCCATCCATCTATCTATCTATCTATCTATCTATCTATCTATCTATCTATCTATCTATGTATCTATCTATCTATCTATCTATCTATCTATCTATCTATCTATCTATCTATCTATCTATCTATCTATCTATCTATCTATCTATCTATCTATCTATCTAAATAGTATCCAGCAGCACAGGCTTAAATTAAAGCGGGTACAAGCCTTAGGCCTCATGCACACTTCCATCACCTTTTTCTCTGCCATTTTTGTTTCCGTGATTGGAACCGTGTGCTTCCCGTGTGTACTCCGTGTACACTTCCGAGAGGAAACTGAAACCCGTTCACACTATGTACACGATATTGTGAGCGCCGCACATGCCATTCCCTGTCCAGCGGTAGTCACTGTCCAGAGTGCTGAAAGAGTTACTGCCGATCTGTGCAGCCCTTTAATTCTTTCAGCACCCTGGACAGAGACTACCGCTGGACAGGGAATAACATGCGCGGCGCTCACAATATAGATTAATGGTTCATTAAAAAAAAAATGCAACAAAAAAAAAGTTAATACTTACCCAGAACTCCCTGATGGCCTGCTTCTTCCTCAAGTCCGGCCTCCTGAGATGACGTTTCAGGCCATGTGACCGCTGCAGCCAATCACAGGCTGCAGCGGTCAAATGGACTGCCGCATCATCCAGGGAGGTCGGAATGAATGTCAGAAGAGGGACGCGTCACCAAGACAATGGCCGGGGTACGTATGAACTTATTTTTCTTAATATCGCTGCGTTCCAGCACTGATCAGCAGCCTCTTCTCTCTATCAGTGCTGACAGAGAGAAGGGGCTGCTGATTAGTGCAGTGCAGTATCTGTCTGTCTGTGTACGTCTGCCGGCCCGGCCGTTGCTAGGCAATGGCTCCGTCACACACGGACGGCACACGGATGCCTTCCGTGTGCCTTCAGTTTTTTTGGCGGCCCCACTGACTTGCATGGGCCTCACGTTCACGGAATCTCGGACCAAAGTAGGACATGCTCTACTTTTGTCGGAACGGAGCAACGGGACCGTCAAAAAAACTGAAGTGTGCATGGCCCCATTGAAATGAATGGGTCAGGGTGCTAGCCATCTGAAAAATAGCTAGCACCCTGAAGAAAAAGACTGAAGTGGGCATGAATACTTACGGAACTGACCACTGTCCCTCTAGACAAAAAGCAGTAAATAGGCAGCACTCACAAAGGCTTATAGTGAAAAAAGTGGGTGCTTTATTGACCCCAAAAGTGCGACGTTTCGGCTCACACAATCTGAACCTTTCTTTATCTATCTATCTATCTATCTATCTATCTATCTATCTATCTATCTATCTATCTATCTATCTATCTATCTATCTATCTATCTATCTCTCTCATATCTATCTATCTATCTATCTATCTATCTATCTATCTATCTATCTATCTATCTATCTATCTATCTATCTATCTATCTATCTATCTATCTATCTATCTATCTATCTATCTATCTATCTATCTCTCTCATATCTATCTATCTATCTATCTATCTATCTATCTATCTATCTATCTATCTATCTATCTATCTATCTATCTATCTATCTATCTATCTATCTATCTATCTATCTATCTATCTATCATCTATCTATCTATCTATCTATCTATCTATCTATCTATCTATCTATCTATCTATCTATCTATCTATCTATCTATCTATCTATCTATCTATCTATCTATCTATCTATCTATCTATCAGAAAAAGAAGTGGCGACAGCACACTGCGAACACTAATGCCACCTAAGCCACTAAATAGAAATAAATATGCATTACTGCTAAATCTACTTACAAATAGGGAGGTTCTTAGTGCACATTTTGATCAAATTGTGTGAGCCCATCTGCCACGACAAGGCGACCTCTGTAAGGTGGGGACCTACTCTGCACATACACCCAGAACTGGAACAAAGTATACATATATATCTGGGGATGGTAGGAACCAGCATTAAACTAATTAAAATCACCCCGGACAGAATGGGAGGAGTACAAGAACAAAAATGGAGGCAGTCACTCACCCCACATATATGAATCACATAAACACAACAAAAGTTTGAACAGCACATTCCAACAAAATAATACAATACGTGTATGCAGGTGCAAGAACACCTATGACTGCAGATATACAGCAGAAAAAGAAATGGCGACAGCACCCTGCGAACACTAATGCCACCTAAACCACTAAATATAAATAAATATGCACTAAAGCTACATCTACTTGTAATAGGGAGGTTCTTAGTGCACATTTTAATCAAAAAGTGTTTGCCCACCTGCTATCTATCTATCTATCTATCTATCTATCTATCTATCTATCTATCTATCTATCTATCTATCTATCTATCTATCTATCTATCTATATATATATATATATATACACTACCGTTCAAAAGTTTAGGGTCACTTAGAAATTTCCTTATTTTTGAAAGAAAAGCACAGGTTTTTTTCAATGAAGATAACATGAAATTAATCAGAAATACACTCTATACATTGTTAATGTGGTAAATGACTATTCTAGCTGCAAACTTCTGGTTTTTAATGCAATATCTACATAGGTGTATAGAGGCCCACTTCCAGCAACCATCACTCCAGTGTTCTAATGGTACATTGTGTTTGCTAACTGTGTTAGAAGGCTAATGGATGATTAGAAAACACTTGAAAACCCTTGTGCAATTATGTTAGCACCGCTGTAAACAGTTTTGCTGTTTAGAGGAGCTATAAAACTGACCTTCCTTTGAGCTAGTTGAGAATCTGGAGTATTACATTTTTGGGTTCGATTAAACTCTCCAAATGGCTAGAAAAAGAAAGCTTTCATGTGAAACTCGACAGTCTATTCTTGTTCTTAGAAATGAAGGCTATTCCATGCGAGAAATTGCCAAGAAACTGAAGATTTCCTACAACAGTGTGTACTACTCTCTTTAGAGGACAGCACAAACAGGCTCTAACCAGAGTAGAAAGAGAAGTGGGAGGCCCCGCTGCACAACTGAGCAACAAGACAAGTACATTAGAGTCTCTAGTTTGAGAAATAGATGCCTCATAGGTCCTCAACTGGCAGCTTCATTAAATAGTACCCGCAAAACGCCAGTGTCAATGTCTACAGTGAAGAGGCGACTCCGGGATGCTGGCCTTCAGGGCAGAGTGGCAAAGAAAAAGCCATATCTGAGACTGTCTAATAAAAGGAAAAGATTAATATGGACAAAAGCACACAGACATTGGACAGAGGAAGATTGGAAATAAGTGTTATGGACAGACGAATCGAAGTTTGAGGTGTTTGGATCACACAGAAGAACATTTGTGAGACGCAGAACAACTGAAAAGATGCTGGAAGAGTGCCTGACGCCATCTGTCAAGCATGGTGGAGGTAATGTGATGGTCTGGGGTTGCTTTGGTGCTGGTAAAGTGGGAGATTTGTACAAGGTAAAAGGGATTTTGAATAAGGAAGGCTATCACTCCATTTTGCAACGCCATGCTATACCATGTGGACAGCGCTTGATTGGAGCCAATTTCATCCTACAACAGGACAATGACCCAAAGCACACCTCCAAATTGTGCAAGAACTATTTAGGGAAGAAGCAGGCAGCTGGTATTCTATCTGTAATGGAGTGGCCAGCGCAGTCACCAGATCTCAACCCCATAGAGCTGTTGTGGGAGCAGCTTGACCGTATGGTACGCAAGAAGTGCCCATCAAGCCAATCCAACTTGTGGGAGGGGCTTCTGGAAGCATGGGGTGAAATTTCTCCCGATTACCTCAGCAAATTAACAGCTAGAATGCCAAAGGTCTGCAATGCTGTAATTGCTGCAAACGGAGCATTCTTTGACGAAAGCAAAGTTTGAAGGAGAAAATTATTATTTCAAATAAAAATCATTATTTCTAACCTTGTCAATGTCTTGACTATATTTTCTAGTCACTTTGCAACTCATTTGATAAATATAAGTGTGAGTTTTCATGGAAAACACAAAATTGTCTGGGTGACCCCAAACTTTTGAACGGTAGTGTATATATATAAAAATACGTGATATCCTCCTCTTCCCTTATTCTATACCATTTCAAATTGCAATACAAGTGGTAAAAAAAATAATATATTTTTATGGAGACCTCAATAGACACGGACGATCTTGAATGCATTTCGGAGTTTTAAAGAGGTTTATTTTCTAAGACAGAGGCTTTAAACTTTTGGGTTTGTTCACACGGCCTATTTTTAGACTTTTAAAAGTTCCAAAAAACAGCTAAAAATTTTGAGTCAGAACGCCTACAAAAATCTGGCCATTGATTTGAATGGGAAATTCGGAATTCTGTTCAGACGGGGCGTTTTTTTTTGCCTTATTTTCAAAAAACAGCGCGTAAAAAGTAGTGCATGTCACTTCTTGAGCCATTTTTGGGGTAGTTTTTCATTGACTCTATAGAAAAACAGCTCCAAAAACGTCCGTAAAAAAACGTAGCGAAAAACGCTAGTTTGATTAAAAAATGGCTAAAAATGAGGAGCTGTTTTCCCTTGAAAACAGCTCCATATTTTCAGCTGTATTTTGTTAACCATGTGAACATACCCTTAGGGTGTGTTGATACGCTCTGTTTTCAGGCGTACTTCGGGCGTAAACTCCTCGAAATGCGCCTGAAAAAACGGTAGCTAAACACCTAAAAACATTGACCCATTGAATTCAATGGGAAAAACTGTGTTTTGTTCAGACGAGGCAATTTTTTACGCCACCGTTTTAAAAAAACGGCATGTAAACAATGCTGCATAAAAAGAAGGCACATGTCACTTCTTGAGCCGTTTTTGAAGCTGTTTTTCATTGTGTCAATAGAAAAACAGCTCCAAAAATGGCTCCAAAAAACGTTTTCAGCTTTAAAAATAGGCTGAAAATCAGAGGATGTTTTCCCTTGAAAACAGCTCTGTAATATTCAGCAGTTTTTGATTTTGTGTGTGAACAAACCCTCAGAGTATATTATAAGCAATGGCGGATTATAATATGGGCGTTTCGGGCGGCCGCCAGGGGCCCGAGGCTGCCAGGGGGCCCATCGCCCCCGCACACAATCTTAAAAAACTATGCAGCGCTGCTATCTGCCGCGCTGCCCGCCTCCAACTGAATCTGCGTCCGCAGGACGCAGATTCAGTTGGGTTGAATGCTGGAGCCTCGCTCCAGCATTCACTCTGCCGTGAGCGGCTCGGTGCAGGCAGGCGAGATGTAGTGACGTCATCGCGCCTGTCTGCACGGAGTCACTCACGGGACAGTGCAGAGGAGGAGAAGCAGCCCCCACCGTCATGGGAATCGGGATAGGTAAGTAATTATGTTTTTTTTATTTATTAGGTACATACATATGGGGCATTATACTGTGTCACTCACATCTATGGGGCATTATACTGTGTCACTCACATCTATGGGGCATTATACTGTGTCACTCACATCTATGGGACATTATACTGTGTCACTCACATCTATGGGGCATTATACTGTGTCACACACATCTATGGGGCATTATACTGTGTCACTCACATCTATGGGGCATTATACTGTGTCACTCACATCTATGGGGCATTATACTGTGTCACTCACATCTATGGGGCATTATACTGTGTCACATCTATGGGGCATTATACTGTGTCACATCTATGGGGCATTATACTTTGTCACCTCTATGGGGCATTATACTGTGTCACATCTATGGGGCATTATACTGTGTCACATCTATGGGGGCATTATACTGTGTAGCAGCTATGGGGCATTATACTGTGTCACATCTATGGGGCATTATACTGTGTCACAGCTATGGGGCATTATACTGTGTCACATCTATGGGGCATTATACTGTGTCACATCTATGGGGCATTATACTGTGTCACATCTATGGGGCATTATACTGTGTCACATCTATGGGGCATCAGGGTATGTTCACACGTAGTCAACCAAAACGTCTGAAAATCCAGAGCTGTTTTCAAGGGAAAACAGACCCTGCTTTTCAGACGTTTTTTTACCAACTCGCATTTTTCGCAGGCGTTTTCACGCCGTTTTCGCGGCGTTTTTTACGTCCGTTTTTGGAGCTGTTTTCATTGGAGTCTATGAGAAAAAAGCTCCAAAAACGTCCAAAGAAGTGTCCTGCACTTCTTTTGACGAGGCTGTATTTTTACGCGTCGTCGTTTGACAGCTGTCAAACGACGACGCGTAAATAACAGGTCGTCTGCACAGTACGTCGGCAAACCCATTCAAATGAATTGGCAGATGTTTGCCGACGTATTGGAGCCGTATTTTCAGACGTAAAACGAGGCATAATACGCCTCGTATACGTCTGAAATTTGGCCGTGTGAACATACCCTTATACTGTGTCACATCTATGGGGCATTATACTGTGTCGCATCTATGGGGCATTATACTGTGTCGCAGCTATGGGGCATTATACTGTGCCACATCTATGGGGCATTATACTGTGTCACATCTATGGGGGCATTATACTGTGTCACATCTATGGGGCATTATACTGTGTCACATCTATGGGGCATTATACTGTGTCACAGCTATGGGGCATTATACTGTGTCGCATCTATGGGGCATTATACTGTATCGCAGCTATGGAGGCAATATACTGTGTTACATCTATGGGGCATTATACTGTGTCACAGCTATGGGGGCATTATACTGTGTCGCAGCTATGGAGGCATTATACTGTGTCGCATCTATGGGGCATTATACTGTGTCGCATCTTTGGGGCATTATACTGTGTCGCATCTTTGGGGCATTATACTGTGTCGCATCTATGGGGCATGAGGGTATGTTCACACGAGAGCGTCCGTTACGGCTGAAATGACGGGGATGTTTCAGCCTGAAAACATCCCCGTAATTTCAGCCGTACCGGCATGTGCAGACGCTTGAACGCCGCGTCAATTACGGCCGTAATTGGCGCTGCTATTCATTGGAGTCAATGAATAATGGCTCCAATTACGGCCAAAGAAGTGACAGGTCACTTCTTTGACGCGGGCGTCTATTTACGCGCCGTCATTTGACAGCGGCGCGTAAATATACGCCTCGTGTGAACAGACAAACGTCTGCCCATTGCTTTCAATGGGCAGATGTTTGTCAGCGCTATTGAGGCGCTATTTTCGGGCGTAATTCGGGGCAAAAACGCCCGATTTACGTCCGTAAATAGGCCGTGTGAACATACCCTTATACTGTGTCGCAGCTATGGGGCATTATACTGTGTCACATCTATGGGGAATTATACTGTGTCGCAACTATGGAGGCATTATACTGTGTCACAGCTATGGGGCATTATACTGTGTAGCAGCTATGGGGGCATTATACTGTGTCGCAGCTGTGGGGGCATTATACTGTGTAGCAGCTATGGAGGCATTATACTGTGTCGCAGCTATGGGGATATTATACTGTGTCGCAGCTATGGAGGCATTATACTGTGTTGCGGCTATGGGGACATTATACTGTGTCACAGCTATGGGGCATTATACTGTGTAGCAGCTATGGGGACATTATACTGTGTCACAGCTATGGGGCATTATACTGTGTAGCAGCTATGGGGGCATTATACTGTGTCGCAGCTGTGGGGGCATTATACTGTGTAGCAGCTATGGAGGCATTATACTGTGTCGCAGCTATGGGGATATTATACTGTGTCGCAGCTATGGAGGCATTATACTGTGTAGCAGCTATGGGGGCATTATACTGTGTCGCAGCTATGGGGACATTATACTGTGTCACAGCTATGGAGGCATTATACTGTGTCACAGCTATGGAGGCATTATACTGTGTCGCGGCTATGGAGGCATTATACTGTGTCACAGCTATGGGGGCATTATACTGTGTCGCAGCTATGGGGGCATTATACAGTGTCGCAGCTATGGGGGCATTATACTGTGTAGCAGCTATGGGGACATTATACTGTGTTGCAGCTATGGAGGCATTATACTGTGTCACATCTATGGGGGCATTATACTGTGTAACAGCTATGGGGGCATTATACTGTGTCACAGCTATGGAGGCATTATACTGTGTAGCAGCTATGGGGGCATTATACTGTGTCGCAGCTATGGGGACATTATACTGTGTCACAGCTATGGAGGCATTATACTGTGTCACAGCTATGGAGGCATTATACTGTGTCGCGGCTATGGAGGCATTATACTGTGTCACAGCTATGGGGCATTATACTGTGTAGCAGCTATGGGGGCATTATACTGTGTCGCAGCTGTGGGGGCATTATACTGTGTAGCAGCTATGGAGGCATTATACTGTGTCGCAGCTATGGGGATATTATACTGTGTCGCAGCTATGGAGGCATTATACTGTGTTGCGGCTATGGGGACATTATACTGTGTCACAGCTATGGGGCATTATACTGTGTAGCAGCTATGGGGACATTATACTGTGTCACAGCTATGGGGCATTATACTGTGTAGCAGCTATGGGGGCATTATACTGTGTCGCAGCTGTGGGGGCATTATACTGTGTAGCAGCTATGGAGGCATTATACTGTGTCGCAGCTATGGGGATATTATACTGTGTCGCAGCTATGGAGGCATTATACTGTGTAGCAGCTATGGGGGCATTATACTGTGTCGCAGCTATGGGGACATTATACTGTGTCACAGCTATGGAGGCATTATACTGTGTCACAGCTATGGAGGCATTATACTGTGTCGCGGCTATGGAGGCATTATACTGTGTCACAGCTATGGGGGCATTATACTGTGTCGCAGCTATGGGGGCATTATACTGTGTCGCAGCTATGGGGGCATTATACTGTGTAGCAGCTATGGGGACATTATACTGTGTTGCAGCTATGGAGGCATTATACTGTGTCACATCTATGGGGGCATTATACTGTGTAACAGCTATGGGGGCATTATACTGTGTCACAGCTATGGAGGCATTATACTGTGTCGCGGCTATGGAGGCATTATACTGTGTCGCTGCTATGGGGGCATTGTACTGTGTCGCAGCTATGGGGGCATTATACTGTGTCATAGCTATGGGGCATTATACTGTGTCGCAGCTATGGGGACATTATACTGTGTAGAGGCAGCTATGGGGGCATTATACTGTGTAGCAGCTATGGGGCATTATACTGTGTAGCAGCTATGGGGGCATTATACTGTGTTACATCTATGGGGGCATTATACTGTGTAGCAGCTATGGGGGCATTATACTGTGTAGCAGCTATGGGGACATTATACTGTGTTGCAGCTATGGAGGCATTATACTGTGTAGCAGCTATGGGGGCATTATACTGTGTCACAGCTATGGGGGCATTATACTGTGTTACATCTATGGGGGCATTATACTGTGTAGCAGCTATGGGGGCATTATACTGTGTAGCAGCTATGGGGACATTATACTGTGTTGCAGCTATGGAGGCATTATACTGTGTCACATCTATGGGGGCATTATACTGTGTAACAGCTATGGGGGCATTATACTGTGTCACAGCTATGGAGGCATTATACTGTGTCGCAGCTATGGGGGCATTATACTGTGTTGCAGCTATGGAGGCATTATACCTTGTTGCAGCTATGGGGACATTATACTGCGTCGCAGCTATGGGGACATTATACTGTGTAGGGTCAGCTAAGGGGAAAATTATACTATGTAGAGGCAGCTATGAAGGGCATTATACTGTGGGGGCAGCTATGGGTGGCAATATACTGTGGGGGCAGCTACGGGGGACATTATACTGAGCAATTACAAGAGCTGCAGGTCCAAGGGGGGAGACGCTGTGTAGCACAATATACAAGGGGGGATTGTTGTATAGCACTATATAGAAGGGAGCGCTGTGTATCACTATATCTAAGGGGGATTGCTGTGTAGCACTATATACAAGAGGAGGAGGGTTATGTGACACTATTTACAGAGGGGGAGGACTGTGTAGCACTATTTACAGGGGGCTGTGTGTGGTGCTATCTACAGTGTTTGACAGAATTATATTCAGGGGCGCAGTCTATGGTGCTATAATATTTAGGGGCACAGTGTTTGTACTATTTTATTCAGGGGCGCAGTGTTTGGTGCTATTATATTTAGGGGCACAGTGTGTGGCACCATGATAATATTATCTTTGTTTATAGGTGTGGAAATGTTGGAAAAGTGAGGAGCCAAAGACATCTGAGTGGCAAATTCTGCAGAAATGGGTCATGGCCGGGAAAAGTCGTCATGAAGTCTGGACTGGATGGAGAAGAGGAAAAAAACTACGTCGTCACCTGTGAGTCACTAGATTTATAGACAATCTGTCATCTCTACTGACATGTTTATTATAGGAAATCCTTGTATTTCACAGAGTCTTTGTGCAGTCCAGGACTGATAGACAAATAAGTGTTACTATTCCCCTTGTCAGGAGAATGTGTCCCTACACGGTGCGATACTGTCAGCGATGGTTGGAGACTGTCAGTATGTCGGGACACAGCCTTTTGACAAGGGGAGTAGTAACACCCATTTGTTAATGTCTGGACAAAAAGGAAGTGTTAACAATAGTTACAGGGCTGCGGTGGAGAAGGGGGGCCCAACTATGGGTAACAGCCCAGGGCCTATGGTCTACTTAATCCGCCACTGATTATAAGGTATTCAAGCTCACTGGTGTCCTGTGTCTCCAGTGGTTCAATGCACGGACCCCGCTCAGGCACAGCGTGTAGTAAGAGCAAATAAACTAAATAAGGTCCAGTGATCTACTTAACAATGTAAGAATATAATATTATTATTAGCAGCAGTATTAACGTGCCCTCACTTGTAATTTATATCCCTAAAGAGACTCGAACTTATCTCTTTATAGCCATCCTTAAGGTACTTTTACATTGGCCAATTTTGGCCGGTGCAACGAGCGCTGATCAATGAGACAGCTCGTTGATCGGCACTCCTTTGTTCCTTTCACAAGGAGCTATGTATGGGGACGAGCGCTTGGTACTCTGATCGCTTGTCCCCATACATTTGTATCATGTCGGCAGCACATGGGAGATGTGCTGCCGACAACGTTAATATTTTGCACATTTAAAACGATACGATCAGCCGATGAACGAGCATTTACACAGGACAATTATCGGGAACGATAGTTGATCCTATAAACTCAGGTAAACACTGCCCGATCTGCGACGGAGACCCCTAACGGAGCCTCCGACACAGATGTGAACAGAGCCTAAGTTTAGAATAAAACAATAACTTTTTTTTACATGCTGATACACTGCAGGAAGAAGTCATTGTGTGCATGCTTGCCAACAGTCCCTTTTGTCACAGGACAGTCTCCTGAAGCAGAACTACAAGTGAGGGGGTTGTATTTAAGCACGTTTGGAAATAAAAGGGCTTTTCTGGCATTTTTCTCTGTTCTCAGGCAATAGGGGCTTAAAATTGTTCCACAATTTGGGGTTTTACATTTTGATAAGTATGGCATACCTATAGCTCTAGCAGCTGCTTTAAAAAAAAGTTGCATCAAGTTACAATACAAAATCTCACACAGTAATTGCTCTATTTTCACTCTCTTTCTCTCTATTCTTACTGCCTTTTGATTTTTTTTACTTTGCCACTTTTCTACTTTCAGGCCCTTTTGACATATATTTGACATTTTATCTACACTCCTCAACATTGAAATTGCAACACCAAGTAGGAAACGTTTTGGAAGTGTGGAAAGCACAGGATCGATAGACATGTTAATGATATGTACATGATAAAAAAATGAAAACAAAATATTCCAAACGTCTTGATTTATTCAGTATCGAGTAGGAGCACCACACACAGAATACACGCACTTACACGCCTTGGCATGCTATCAATGAGGTTATTAATTGTTCTCTGAGGAATGTTATGCCACGCTGAACGCACTTGGGCACGCAAATCATCAAGATTGGCTGCTGGCAGCTCCCTTTGCAATTGCCGACCAATGTCGTCCGAGATGTGCTCGATGGGAGACAAGTCTGGAGTCACTGCAGGCCATGGTAGCACATTTAGGCCTTACAGGCTACTCACAGTAGCACAAGCAACATGCAGCCTGGCATTGCCCTGTTGAAAAACAAATTCTGGGACACTTTTCAATGTAGAAGAGTGTATGTGATGCCTGCCTAATTTAGTGCCCATCTGCCTTTGCCCCTCTGCTACTGTATTGTGGCTTTTAATTTCAGCTATTGCAATATTCCATGTTTAAAGGAATTGTCCAGGATTAGAGAAACATGGCTACTTTCTTTCAAGACCAGTGCCACACCTATCCATTGGTTGTGTCTGATATTGCAGTTTAGCTCCATTGAAGTGAATAGAATTGAGCTGCAATATCAGTAACAACCTGTGGACAGGTGTGGTGCTGTTTTTGGAAGAACGGAGCCATGTTTTTCTAATCCTGGATATCCCCCTAATGTCATAAATGCATAAACGATCAGGTTTTCTGGAGAATCGGATGCTGGACTGAAGGCATTTTATTGGGCCACATAGTTCTGTTCATCATACTGAAAAATAATGAACGATAATTTTGTTATGCATTAGAAGAAGAACAATTGAATGTACTAGTTATAAAAGCAGAACACTTAAGAAAACTTCTTATACTTTACAAACATACAAGAGTTACACAAGTGCTTGAGAAGGAACACAACATTATTATGCATCTAACACAAGTCTGGCTGAGTAAGGTCAATATGACCCGATGGTTGAAGAGCATTATCTTCTTTGGAAGAAGGAAAACAAATTATCCATTTATTTATTTACCCTAGGGCAACAAAACAAAAGGTCACAGATTGTGTAATCATCAAAAAAATCCATAAAAAAATTAAAAACAAATTAAATAGATAGTTTAACTCTAATTTCACTAGTTCAAAGGTACGACTGTTTTGCTTAGGTTTCCAGTTATGGCCGTGTTTCAGAAAATTAATATGAACTGTCTTTATACTTTATATGCAAGTAAAAGTTCCGACTAAGATTAGTATTGGCTCTATAACCAGCAAATGTACTGTAAGCATCTTTTACTACTTCTTTATCATCTTGTAGCTTTCATTATTTTCCGGTTTGTTTTCGGCATGGGGTATACAACAATCTAATGCTACTTGAAAACCGATGTTCTTATTATGGTTTCTGAAACTTAAAGAGATTTTGCTGGTCTTTAAGATATTCCATGTGGCAATTCTTTCACGCTTGCTGTTGTGCAAATGCCGTCTCCAAAGTAAACATTGCCAACAATATAACGTGTCATCTTGGTTACGTCACATTCATGTAATCATGTGACATAATCATGTGACCACATCTTCTCTGTCTAAATGCATCAGTTTGGGGGTTTGATAGCCTTCTGTACTTAGTGCACCACACTGCAACTTGTTAATCATGTTAAAGATGTCGGTTGTTCAGAAGAAAACTGCCTATTGACAGGTTCGCTGAGTCTTCTTGCTGTCTGTATTTGTGACTAGTCCATGTGGTGGCTTATATAGTTAGCAGGACCCCCAACTTTAAAGGAGTCATTTGTAAGAGGGGGGCTTGCTTTTTTTTTGTGTTTCCAAAAACAACGGTATCTGGTATTGCAACTTATCTTCATTGACCATGGACAAGTTTTCGTTTTCCTAGACAACCCTTTTAACTAGGTTGCATTAAGAAATATTATTATTATTTCCTATTGCTTGTATAACACCAACATATTCTGCAGAGCTACATAGAGCTTGTCACCATTTACATAAATCCCTATCTCCGATAGGGGTTAAAATCTAATTTCCCTATTTGACGCACACATTTTTGAGCCAATTTCATAGGAAGCCAACTAATCCATCTCTAAGTTTTTGGAGTGTAGGAGGACACTGGAGTACCCAGAAAAAAACCTAGGTAAACATAAGATATAAACTCCACGAGACTGAGACCTTATTCCCATGTATAGTTCTATGCAAATGTTGGAGTCCACCCTTCAGTGTGTATCGTGCGTTGTGGACCCTCTGAATTACTCTACAGATGAGAGTAGCAGCTGGCAGGAGATAACAGGCTGGTAATTGGTAGCTAGATATAGGCAGGTAAAAGGTAGCTGGATTACTGGATACAGGCTGGTGCCGGATTACTGGATATAGGCTGGTGCCGGATTACTGGACACAGGCTGGTGTCAGATTACTGGACACAGGTTGGTGCTGTATTACTGGACACAGGCTGGTGCCGGATTACTGGACACAGACTGGTGCCGGATTACTGGAAAGAGGCTGGTGCCTGATTACTGGACACAGGCTGGTGCCTGATTACTGGACACAGGCTGGTGCCAGACTACTGGACACATGCTGGTGCCGGACTACTGGACAAAGGCTGGTGCCGGATTACTTGACACAGGCTGTTGCCGGATTACTGGACACAGACACAGTATAAGGCAAACAGGATAAAGGAACTTTCACAGGATAAGAAAGGGTTTGTCCAGTGTTTCTCTGGCACTGGGGCAGAGGGCAGGCTTACTTTAAACCCCTGGGTGTGCAGGGATAGGCTGGGGATACTTTTACTGGTGCACGCGCTAGCCCTTTAAGACAGCAAGCACATGAGCATGCGCGTGCACCCTACAGGCACACAGAGCAGGAGAGGTGGCAGGAAAGAGGGAGACGTCCATGAGGACGTCCATGAGGAGGGAGACAACGGAACTGACTGACGGCCAAGGCCGCCGAGGGGGAGTGAGATGCCGGTGGTCGGTGCCCATCAGCGCTACACAGTGTATTCAATTTTCAACCAGCAAAAGGCCACTAAAGGAGTTTGTATGAGATTGGAAGGACATGACTACTTTCTTCCAAAAACAGTGCCACTCTTGTTCACAGGTTGTGTCTAGTATTGCAGCTCAGCCCCATTTAAGTGTTTCTGTCCATCATTTTACTATGAAATGACCACTCATTGATATATGACTGTAAGGATGTGTAACTATAAAAGGGAATAGACCATAAAAACGTTAATATTTGCACAGGCTCAGAGAATGAAGATCTTTGCTGTGAGAAAAGTTTGGATAAGTTGAAATTTGATATATTGGTAAGCAGGACTGGCATCAGCACCCGGCGGACCCGGGCAAGTGATGGGGCCCACTGCCCTTGCGGAGGCCCACTCGACCGCTGGGTGCTTACGCTGCCGCTTCCATCATGTGTCCTCCAGGAGTGGAATTCCCAGCCAGAGTGTTGTCAACACATTTGCTGGGATTCTGCTCCTAGAGGGAGCCGCTGTCTAGGAGCAGAAACCCCCCAGAGCGTTGC
Organism: Rhinoderma darwinii; assembly: GCF_050947455.1. Taxonomy (NCBI): domain Eukaryota; kingdom Metazoa; phylum Chordata; class Amphibia; order Anura; family Rhinodermatidae; genus Rhinoderma; species Rhinoderma darwinii. Next base: position 446,510,136 of record NC_134688.1, on the reverse strand, counting down.
CAACGCTCTGGCCGGGGAATCTGCTCCTAGAGGGAGCCCCTGATGTCACTGTCTTTATACAGACAGTGACGTCAGGGGCTCCTCCTGGAGTGGAATCCCCAGTTAGAGCATTGCTGATGCTCTTGCCGGGTATTCCGCTCATAGATGGAGCCCCTGACGTCACGGTTCATATATGGACAGTGACGTCAGGGGCTCCTCCTGGAATGGAATCTCCGGCGAGAGCGTTGCTGATGCTCTGGCCCGGGGATTCTGCTTCTGGAGGAGCCCCTGAAGTCACTGTCCATATATGGACAGTGACATCAGGGGCTCCTCCAGAAGAGGAATCCCCGGCCAGAGCATTGGCAATGCTCTGGCTGGGGATTCCATTTCTAGCAGGAGACCCAATGGCTCTCTCTACAAGGGAGGGTGTGTGGGGTACTATCTACAAGGGAGGGTGCTTGGAGTACTATCTACAAGGTAAGGTGTGTGGGGCACTAACTACAAGGCAGGGTGTGTGGGAAACTAAATACAAGGGAGGGTGTGTGGAGTACTATCTACAAGAGAGGGTGTGTGGCACTTTCTACAAGGGGGTGTGTGTGGCACTATCTACAAGGGGATGTGTGGCATTGTCTACAAACGGCTGTGTGGCACTATCTACAGACGGCACTGTGGCATTATCTTAAGAGAGCACTGTGGCATTATCTTCAGAGGGCACTGTGGCATTATCTACAGAGGGCACTGTGTATATGGGGGCACAAACTTGGAGCCTAACTTCTATAAGGGGACATAGGGGCCTAACTTTTATATGGGGGCACACACTGGAGGCCTAACTTCTGTATGGGGGCATAAACAGGGCCTAACTTCTATATGGGGGCACAAATTGACGTTTTCTGTCATTTTAATGCCACAGTGAGTTCCCCCACAAAGGGGCCCACTAAGTCTGTGTTGCCCAACTGTCCACATAAAGTAATAGAAAGAAGTTTTATTATACCAAAGCAATGAAAAACTCATAATGACCAGGGTTAAACCTAGACTTTTTGTAGTGCTTTTTGATTGATTTTAAAGAGGCTGTCACCAGTTTATAACTGCCCTATCTTCTACCTAATCTAATAGGCGCTTTAATCTAGATAAGTAATGTGTTATTGTTATTTTTTGTTTTTTTTTAAAAACGTTTATTTTTTACAAAGTTATGAGCATTTCAACTGTTATGCAAATTTGTTATAAATGCCCAAGTGGGCGTTTTTTTTACTCTTGACCAAGTGGGCGTAGTAAAGAGAAGTGTATGACGCTGACCAATCAGCGTCATACACTTTTCTTCATTCATGTCCAGCCTAATCCACAGAACAGCGTGATCTCGCGAGATCATGCTGTGCTGTCTCCTACTCGCGTAGTTCCTTCACAAGCGACAGGAGAATGACCGGACATCGCCTCTAGCCAGTCTGGTCATACTCCCGTCGCTTGTGTGAAGGAACTACGGGAGTAAGTGACAGCACAGTGTGATCACGCGAGATCACGCTGTGCTGTGGATTAAGCTGGACATGAATGAAGAGAAGTGTATGACGCTAATTGGTCAGCGTCAAAGACTAATCTTTACTATGCCTACTTGGTCAAAGCATTAAAAAAACGCCCACTTGTGCATTAAGAACAAATTTGAATAACGCTTATAACTTTGTCAAAAATAAAAGTTGTTTTTAAAAATAAAAAAAAACAACACATTACTTATGTACATTAAAGCACCTATTAGATTAGGTAGAAGATAGGGCAGTTATAAACTGGTGACAGCCTCTTTAACTATTGAGCTACAGCTGCAGTCCAAACAAATACATTGAGTTGCATTCAATCTTGTGGAATGAAGCTGTCACTCAAGAGTAGCGCAACAAAAAGTTTCAGTGTAGTCCTGGCCTTAACCATGTCTACAACCATCAGTCATTGAGTAGGAATAGGAGAAGTTTAGGAATGTATAACAACATCTGGAGTTGGTGATTTATTTTAGATTGAAGGCATCATAAATACTTATAAGGAAAACATTTTTTAATACATCATGCAATGCTGATGGAAAAAAATTAAATCCAAAGAGAATAATAACCCCAAGCACACACACTGCTGTGCAGTCACCCGAGATCACAAACTTCATCATCATTGAGCACACTGAGCGCTCCACAGTCGTCCCTATAAACCCAACCAGCAGATAGTAGCGGCCTCCGGCGGATCCTCTGGTACTCTGGTGGGCCAGTCCGACCCTGTGCATAGCACAGACTAATGGGTAAACTGTCTTATGGTAACCCTCTGAGTAGGATATGACCAGTTTTCTCAATAGTTCTTGCAACGTTAAATATGCATTCTGACTAAATAAGACTGAAAAGAGCAGCTGCTTTACACCTCTGGTGCCCCTTATCTCAGGGAGAAAATAAATGAATTGCCTGAAAATGTCACACATGGCCTATTCATCCCTCTTCTGAGAGAAAAAATGCTGTTCACCCTCCACATACACATTTAAATGATGGGATCTGACTAAAACTTGTATTTGATGCAAGTGGTAAATCGTAGGTCTGCTACAGCTCTGCTCAATATCGACATAAAGTACCAAAATAGTGCTTCCATAAAGTGGGCAAATAATTGTAACATTCAGTTCCCAAAGATCATCTGCATGGAGGTTGCATGTTCCTCCCGTGTTTGTGTGGGTTTCTTTTTGGTAATCCGGTTTTCTCCCAAACCCCAAAAACATACAGATAGGGAATTTAGATTGTGAGCTCCAATGGGGACAGCGAGTAAGAACAACCTCTGTATAGCGCTGCAAAATATGTTGGTGCTATATAAACAGAAATAAATAAATAATAAATAAATCTTATGTATATTTTCTAAAGTTTGTTTGAAGCCCGGTTTTTCATTGGTTTAAAATCAGGTAATAACTATTTTTGATTGGACACGCGTTCTCCAGGTAACGGATTGCACTGTCAGGCTCTGCCCCCTATTGATGATGTGGCAGCCCATAATTGGCTGCAACGTACATCATTCCTCGCTGAATTACCTAACACAGCAGCACTGCGATGTTGGCCACAGCGGGTTTACACAGAGGCAGGACAGTTGTCCTTTCTTGTATAATGGAGGGACTAAAGTGCATGGAAAAAAAAATGAGCGATGGAGGGACTAATTGTAAAGATGAGGTGCAAGGAAAAATGATGCCAAATGGGCAGGAATCAGAAGTTCCCGCCCCTCATCCACCACTTCGTAGTTTAGTCTAGGAGCACTGGCTTAGGACTTTTATTTCCTAAAGGGAATACATTTTTTTTGATCATGTGATCATAGTGTTAAGGATATTTAATGGTGCTTCCAATAACATTGGGTCCGGTGTCACCAGTATTCCACCCGTACTTACGGACCCGTTTTCTCTTCACTAATTGGCAGCCCCTTCTCTCTATCAGTGCTGGAAAGAGAGAAGAGGCAGCCCTTTCGGGCAGAGTTTCCGTAGCGATTGAAAGTAAAAGAAGTTCATACGTATCGTTGTCTTGGTGACGCATCCCTCTTGACATCCAGTCCGACGTCCCTGGATGACGCTGCAGTCCATGTGACCGCTGCAGCCTGTGATTGGCCTGTGATTGTCTGCAGCGGTCACATGGGATGAAACGTCATGCCGGGAGGCCGGACTGGAGGAAGAAGCAGGTAAGTTAACTTTTAATACTCTCTAATTATTATGCGGGTTGTGCTCCCATATAAAGTATAGGAACACCGTCCGTAAAAAGCAAAAACAGGACATGTCCTATTTTTTGCGGAGCCTTTCTACGGCACGGACACCTTCCTGTAAATATACATTAAGGTGTCCATGGGCAATTGAAATGAATGGGTCTGTAATTACGGACTAATTCTACGGTCGTTTGCATGGGGCCTTACAACACATAATTGGGTATTTAAATAGGGAGCTTTTACTCTATCTATACCGTAAGTCAACCTCCCGAGCAACGCCGGGTATAAAAGCTTGTACCACTATATATTAATAAAATAACATTTTCCTACAATGCTAACATAATCAGAGCTCGTATTAGGGCACTACAGCTTGTACTGCTATCAGGGACCCAGTCTCACCCAGTTGCTGCACAACAGGCCTCAACCACATGTAAACAAATGCTTAAAAGGGTGGAACATCATAGGGTGCATGATACAGAATGGAGCAATGTATGGGGTCCAAAAATTTCTTATGGTGGCCCTGAACATAATACCGCCATACAGTGCCATAATTTTGCCATTCAGTGCTCACATCATAATAATTAGATAATACACATAATATACCATTAACACACAAATAGGAAAACAGCAAGATTTCCACTAAAATTGACTATAGCTTCTGGCATAAATAAAAGGGAACGTTTCAGGTCGTTGGTGGCCCTACCCCCTTACACTTTTTAAAACAACAAAAAGTCGCAAATTATTGCATGAATATGGTGTTTGCCATAATTTGCAACGTTTTAACGCCATAAGTCTATGTTCACACAGGGTGGATAGGCTGCGTAAAAGCACACAGCGTATCCGCCCTGGGCGCCGCAAGGAATTCCGTCAGAAAAACCGCACCAAATTGTGGTGCAGTTTTTTGGTCGGAATATCCACTGAGGAAAACTGCACATTATTTTTTTTTTTTATACTAACGTAGTCAAGGCGACTCGTCCCTCTGCCGTCCTGCTGGCCGGCTTCCTGGGATGATGTTTCACCCCACGTGACCGCTGCAGCCTGTGATTGGCTCCAGCGAAGAAGCACAGAATTCTGGGTAAGTATAAGATATTTTTTTTCTCAGTTACCTTACTGAAACTGTATAATGCTGTGGATTTTCCGCAACTAAATCAGTTGTGGAAATCTGCAGTATTTACGCTACGTGTGAACTTACCCTAATACTGGTGTCCAGCTAGGGATAAAATCCCTGCATATGTATACAGATACACATCATGTGTACACCATATACACACACACACACATACACAATATATGCACAATATATACAGTACATGACTGTTACATGGATATAATAATGTAGTTGCATTGGTGACTTCCTGGCTGATCGTCCCTTTCGCTCCTTTATTATAACCGTCCAGCAAATTCCGACTCTCTGCTGAGCAATTCATGCCACAGTCGAATTAATTCACCTTCCCTTCATTAAAGCCTGCGCTGGTCTCTATAAATATGTTTTGCGATGCTTCAATGACAACTTTCCCCCTAAAGTATACGTTATGTATAATGGTTGTTGCCCTGACACTGATTATTACCAGTTAGTTAGGTTTAATTATATTGAAGGACGTATTACTTACAAACAACTCGCACATAAACAAGAATCATTAGCTTTTGTAGCGCAGTCATCTCAAAACCCAATATTGTATTTGTGCACCTTGTACATGCGTTATCAATGAGACTAATTAACCTCTTGATTTAAAAACAAAAGCGTCATTATGAGGAACGTGTCGAGTAATCCTTCACACTACATAAGTTTCCGCAAGCTGAAGTGGAATGAGCTATGTTTACCTCATCTATTTCTTACATAATTACCGCACATATTAATTGTTTCATTCCAGGCCTACCAGTACTTCTGAAGGTTAAGGGATCTGCCATGTTTAAATGCGCTCTTATCCATCTGTTCATCGGAGAAGAGATTTTGTTTTCTACAACCTTTTCGTGCTGTCAATTGCATTAAATGGAATCACAGCGTTTAAAACTCAATTGTCACTTGTGATGACCACTGGACCACGGGTCTCCTGAGAGCGATCTTGTCTAAAAGGGTACTCAAGAGATTATAGTGGGGAAGGGGGAATTGTCATGATGTATTTTGTCTCATCTCGACATCTGTCTGGTGGGATTTGGACAGAGAAGCAAGCTGTAAGATACAAACCGTAGACAGACTAACAAGAAAGATGAAGATAAATATAAAAACAAGCTACAATATAATGTTATACGAAAAAAATGCATACAACTGTTATAATACTTTACTTAGAAAAGTGTTAAAATATATGTATATGATAAAGGACTTTTTTTCCCCTAAAATCCAAAAATCACCTGTAAATCTTAGGCCTAATGCACAACACTGAATTACGGATTCATTTTGTAAGAATCCGTACAACGTTAACCATAGCCTACTACAGATACATAACTTAAATCTTCTGGGCTCCAATATAAAATCTGTATCAGGGTGCCCACGTACCATTTATAATATTGGTGTCTTCTTATGTGGCATATAGGCCTTCTGGGTCCCTGCAGGCACCAGGGCCCGACTGTGACTACTACCTCTGCACCCACTATAGCTACATCTATGACCTATGCCGTACCTTCTCGTGCCTCCGATTTTACACAGGGTTTTTCTCACAGATTCTGTGAGACTCCACAAGAAAAAGTCTCTCCTAGTAGAATTGCTCACATAGGCACTACATGGCAGGGCATGAATTGCCAATGGATTTTTTTTGTGCTGTTGTGCAGGGTATTAGATTAATATAATATTAGGGATTAGATTAGATTTAAAAAATTGTCTTGTTAAAAAAAAAACAAAAAAAACCCCAACATTTTAAGTACTTCATTAGGGAATTCTAAGCTAATAGATGGGGGTTTCAGCAACTGGACACCCTGTAATCAGTTTAATTTTCTAACAAAAAGAGATTGTCCAAAGTGGACAATCCCTTAAATATCTGTGGAGCTTTTCAAACTGTTGTCCTTAGGCTGCTGTCAAGGGAAACATGGACCAAAAAGATGGGATACAATTCTTTTATATCCATGGGAGAAAGACAGCTCCACGTGATTGTGGCAGCTACTTATCTTTATTCCTCTACTAAAGTAACTTTTATGTTGGGGGAAATCATTTGATAGCAATGTCTATGGCCATCTTTGGGCTACACTTTTAGAGGGGATTTTAAGGGCTGCTTAGATGTGAGGGATAGGTTTGTTCCTGGGAATGCAGAATAACCACAGCCCCCACACAGGTGGTCACCCAGCTTTTAAAATGTCAAATCCAAATCTCCAAAGTGATTGGCTTCTGCAGTAGCCATGTGAAGAGTCCTGTGTATGACTTTGAATTAAGCAGCTCTTTTTCCCACTCTCCCATTAGGAAATCTCAGCATGACATTAAATACCAGCAGCTGAATTACATCCAGCCAATCATCCTAATCATATCTTCATACTGAATAGTATGATTTTGGACAGGACAGTGAGTTATACAAGGAAGAACTATACAGATAGCTATTGTTGAGTTATCAACAAGGGCCAAATGAAACAAAGCACTACTAAAACTAAAACTAAAACGTAAAAAAATGTAACGCCTATTAAATAAATTTAATGTCTGATAATTTTACACTAAAATCCAACACAAGAGGGTTAGGACTTATTTATTATACATTTTGTTTGTTGGCTAATAGTGTCACTGTTGTCTTGCAGCACTGGTGTTCTGTGCTCTAATCTGCAGGAGTTTTGTATGTTCTCCTTGTGTTTGCGTGGATGTCCTCTGCGTACTTTGGTTTTCTCCCACTTTCCAAAAACATACAGGTGGGAAATTTAGATTGTGAGCCCCACTGGGCATAGAGCACAATGACAACTTAGGGTCTTTTGATATTGCGTTCAGGGCATCCATTGGAAGTATAGGTCCCAAAGAATTCCTGTGACAGATGCAACTGTATGCCATATAGCTGCAAACATCACCCATAGGCGACCAGTGTAAGAAGCGTACAGATAGCGCACAGTACAAGCTTTTTTGTGGTGCCCAGCTGCATCGTAGTGTGAATAGGCTCTTATCTAGAGCACTGTGGAATATGTTGACACTATGTAAGCAATAGAATAAATAAAAAGGTTACCGAACATCTTGGACACTAAAGATAGAACATAGAAATGTGCTGGTTTTCTTTGACTGAGGAACATGTAGTAGTATTGTTTTAATTCAGAGGTCATCCGGTCAGATCTGTCTTATTACTTGCCTGTCAATGAGAAGACCAGTTTTCTCTTTCTGAGCCCTTATAGTATTCAAGCATCTCATCTATCTAGTTTTAGTGTTGTTTTTCTGTGTTTGTAAATGTAAGGAAATGTTATCTGGTTGGCATGTGTTATAGGCCACATATTAATACTGGCCACAGGCACACAGATCTTTGGCTCTTCTTTATTCTTGAGGTGCTAGGAGCTATGCAAACACAAATACTTTTTCATTCATTAGAATATTGTTCTCGAGTTGGTACTTGCATTGCTACATAAGACATTATTGGCCAATACAATTTTCTGATAATGAAAATCAATAAAGAAAAAATCTCTAACATATATATATATATATATATATATATATATATATATATAACAAAAAGAAAACAGCAGCACTCACTAGAGAAGATGTATAGGTGCCAAGCAAGCCGTCCAGATCCAAGGACTAGGTAATATACAAAAATGGAAATCTTGCAGCACTCAAAATAGTGAAAATAAAGTGGTTTATTACAGCCAACAAACAGCGACGTTTCTGTCCTACAATAGGACCTTTATCAAGCATGGTAACATACTGAGTGATCACGGTATATAAAGAGTGAAGAGACATTTGCATAATTAATCTCATTAAAATACACATAACGTGCAAAGTGCAAGAAAAACAAACATAATGTGTATGAATGGTATCAAATATGATCAAAACATTGATACATAAAAAACACAAGTGTAAATACATACATAAAATACAGCAATATCGCATGAAAAAACATGTAAATATAAAATTACGACATAAACATATAAGCAACAGTTGTGTTGAAACAGATCACGTTGGTTCTCCTCACCAATCAGAGCTTCATGACCTTCGTAATCCAAACACGTACAGGTTATCCATATGACGATAATCAATATACAAAACGTGGTCTTGCAGAGTATGTGGGTGTGTGTATATATATTACCAACTTCCGGTTAAAAAGACCGGAAGTTTACCGTCACCTAGCAACAGGACACTTCAGGAGCACAACGGCGAACACGCACTATCACTGAAGGCACCTCTCTCGCAAAGCGTCCATCGTTGCCAGGCAACCACCAATCACACGGCTCCATGTGATTAGAAAGGTAGATATAATGACACAATCACTACTGTTATCATGTACAGTCCAAACCAGATAGAAGGTCAAAACTTGATCTCAAATACGCTCGTCGGGGTAGTCAGTAATAATGCAGCAATGTTTCTAATAGTACACATATATCAATGGATAAGATACACCAAAGATCCACACGCGGGTATACCCGATCCCTGGCTACACTTCCGTGGTCAAAAGGGAAGTAGTCCCCAGGAACTCCAGGATCACTCCAACCACAACTTAATGTATATGGGGAATCCAAAGAGATCACAAACATGTATCGGACCTATTTTATCGATGCAATTTCAAATCCGCAAAAAAGATGTCTATAATTAAGAAGTATGAATCTGGGTAATCAGCCCAGTATTATTTACTGACAATCCACATACGAGACAAGAAATGAAACATATGTATTAAGAACTATCTTTATATGAATAGGATGGGACTAAACAAAACAACAGGAATACATTTTTTGGGCGAATGCGTATAAATCAATAGGGATGAGTACAAAGGAGGATGGTCCCGAAGTTCTGTTGGGATCTAGAGTGATACAAAACAAAATATATTAGTAACAAGAAAATATATCTATACAGTGTAATATAATAAAATCATGTCACCAAATTTAATGACCGATGAAAAACATAAACGAAAACACAAAAAGGGAGAGGGAGGCAAGGCGCTACACAGTAATTCTATCCACATTAAATTCTACATTGAGTCCATTGGGTCTCAATGTATTAAGTGAAAAACCCATTTCAATTCTCTCTTGTGCAGAACCATGTGTCTATCACCACCATTATGTAATGGGGGAACGTGGTCCAAGATCATAAATTTTAGATCTCTCTCAGTGTGTCCCTTCTCAACGAAATGTTTTGCAACGGGTAGATCTAATTTTTACTTCCTAATTGAAAATCTGTGGTTATTAAAACGGGTTTTGAACGTACAGGTAGTTTCACCTACGTATATTAATTGGCAAGGACACCATAGCGCATAAACAACCCAGTCAGAGTCACAGGTAAGTGTGTGTCTGATATTGTAGTTTCTACCAGTTTGAGGGTGTATAAAGACATTACCTCTGCACATATATGTACAATTTACACAGTGATGGCAAGGAAAATTGCCCACTTTCAGTGGTTGTAATAAAGACTGTGTAGCATTTTGGTATTCTTTGACTTTTGTCTTAACGAGTCTATCTCTAAAATTTTGTGTACGTCTATATGACATCAGTGGTCTGTTGTTTAATTCATGAATATGTACAAAACTATCTCTCAAAATGGGCCAATGTTTATTCATTATCTTAGAGATGTCTCCACTTGCTTCACTGTATGTGGAGATAAAAGGAATTATTTTGGGTCTATGTGTTTTTGAAGTTTTGAATAGTTTCTCTCTTGGTATGTCACAAATTTTATCTCTATGCATTGAAATCAAAGATCTAGGATATCCTCTCTCCAAAAAATTGGAGGTCAAGATATCCAAAGATTTAGTCAGATCATCATGGTCATCTGTAATCCTCTTAACCCTAACCATTTGACTATAAGGTAGTGATTTAATCATATTTTTAGGGTGACAACTTTCATATCTTAGGAGTGTATTACGATCAGTGTCTTTCACATGTAATTTAGTTTTCAAAACATTATCAATAGCCATCACTGTAACATCCAAGAATTGGATAGATTCTGTAGAGTATACAATGGTAAATTGAATATCGGCATCTAAGGAGTTAAGAAATTGATGAAAATCTTTTAGTGAGGCTTCTGTATCTGTCCAGATGAGGAAGATGTCATCTATGTATCGCCACCACTTCAGGACCCGTTGGAAGTGGTGGGACACATAGATAGACATCTCCTCCATCATATCCATAAAAATATTGGCGTATGTCGGAGCCATATTAGACCCCATAGCTGTTCCTTTGAGTTGAATATAATATCTCTCATTAAATAAAAAATAGTTAGAAGTCAAAATAAGCTCGACAAGTGTCACAATAAATTCACAAGATGTAGCATCATAGTCAGAGCCAGATAACTTGCGTCTCACTGCATCTAGCCCTCTATATTGATCAATTGACGTGTATAGTGCTGTTACGTCAAACGAAACCAATATCGAACCTGCCGGTAAAGTAATTGACCTCAGTTTTTGCAAAAAATCTGAGGTATCCCTCACATATGATTTAGCACTAATTGCAAAATCTCTCAGAATTTTATCAACAAAAATAGAGATATTATTCAACAATGACACTCTGCCAGACACTATGGGAAGACCGGGTGGATTTGACAAATTTTTATGTATCTTAGGTAACAAATATAAACAAGGAGTAGTTGGATGTTCAATAATTAAATTTTTTTTTAGGTGTAGATCTATAATACCTTCATCTACTGCATGAGTAATTAGTGATCCAATTTTTTTCTCAATGTCAAATCTAGGATCTCCCTTTAATAACCTGTAAACATTGGTATCGAGTAACTGTCTGTTACATTCATTGATGTACATAGTTGTATCCATAACCACGATCGCACCCCCCTTGTCAGCGGGTTTGATCGTGAGATCGTGGTTATGGATGAGTTCTTCAAGAGCTATGATCTCCGAAGAGGTCATATTGGGGTGTTTAAACAATTCATTATTCGTCTGCATTTTTAATATGTTCAAATCTTTTTGAACCAACTCTCGAAATGTCTCGATTGCATGTGACATAATCGGGGGCTGGAACGAACCTTTATTAAACAGTCCTGCTCTCTTCAAAGATAGTTTAGGCGGTGTATCATGCTCCACCACTACATTAGACTGCATATCAAACCAGACTTTTTATTTAATAGTTCTAATAAACCTATACAAATCTAACTCCAATTGGAACCAATCAATATGTTGATTGGGACAAAAAGAGAGACCTTTCGACAGGGTCTGTAACTGTATGTCAGACAAATTATGAGTAGAGATATTTACCACTGTTTGGATAGTGTTGTCTTGTTGCTGTGGTTCGGTAGTCTTTGTCCTCTGTACTGTGCTTGTTTCTGGAGGCGGGTTCTTCCTCCCTCTATTTCTCCTGCGTCCTGCTCGTCTAGTGATTTTCCTTTTGTAATGTCCAGTATATTCGACTCTAAAAAAATCTTCCCGTCCACTTCGTTGTTCATTTTTCCGGACCGGTACCTGTGTGTATTCAACTACTCCTTGTTTATATTTGTTACCTAAGATACATAAAAATTTGTCAAATCCACCCGGCCGTCCCATAGTGTCTGGCAGAGGGTCATTGTTGAATAATATCTCTATTTTTGTTGATAAAGTTCTGAGAGATTTTGCAATTAGTGCTAAATCATATGTGAGGGATACCTCAGATTTTTTGCAAAAACAGAGGTCAATTACTTTAACGGCAGGTTCGATATTGGTTTCGTTTGACGTAACAGCACTATACACGTCAATTGATCAATATAGAGGGCTAGATGCGGTGAGACGCAAGTTATCTGGCTCTAACTATGATGCTACATCTTGTGAATTTATTGTGACACTTATCGAGCTTATTTTGACTTCTAACTATTTTTTATTTAATGAGAGATATTATATTCAACTCAAAGGAACAGCTATGGGGTCTAATATGGCTCCGACATACGCCAATATTTTTATGGATATGATGGAGGAGATGTCTATCTATGTGTCCCACCACTTCCAACGGGTCCTGAAGTGGTGGCGATACATAGATGACATCTTCCTCATCTGGACAGATACAGAAGCCTCACTAAAAGAGTTTCATCAATTTCTTAACTCCTTAGATGCCGATATTCAATTTACCATTGTATACTCTACAGAATCTATCCAATTCTTGGATGTTACAGTGATGGCTATTGATAATGTTTTGAAAACTAAATTACATGTGAAAGACACTGATCGTAATACACTCCTAAGATATGAAAGTTGTCACCCTAAAAATATGATTAAATCACTACCTTATAGTCAAATGGTTAGGGTTAAGAGGATTACAGATGACCATGATGATCTGACTAAATCTTTGGATATCTTGACCTCCAATTTTTTGGAGAGAGGATATCCTAGATCTTTGATTTCAATGCATAGAGATAAAATTTGTGACATACCAAGAGAGAAACTATTCAAAACTTCAAAAACACATGGACCCAAAATAATTCCTTTTATCTCCACATACAGTGAAGCAAGTGGAGACATCTCTAAGATAATGAATAAACATTGGCCCATTTTGAGAGATAGTTTTGTACATATTGATGAATTAAACAACAGACCACTGATGTCATATAGACGTACACAAAATTTTAGAGATAGACTCGTTAAGACAAAAGTCAAAGAATACCAAAATGCTACACAGTCTTTATTACAACCACTGAAAGTGGGCAATTTTCCTTGCCATCACTGTGTAAATTGTACATATATGTGCAGAGGTAATGTCTTTATACACCCTCAAACTGGTAGAAACTACAATATCAGACACACACTTACCTGTGACTCTGACTGGGTTGTTTATGCGCTATGGTGTCCTTGCCAATTAATATACGTAGGTGAAACTACCTGTACGTTCAAAACCCGTTTTAATAACCACAGATTTTCAATTAGGAAGAAAAAATTAGATCTACCCGTTGCAAAACATTTCGTTGAGAAGGGACACACTGAGAGAGATCTAAAATTTATGATCTTGGACCACGTTCCCCCATTACATAATGGTGGTGATAGACACATGGTTCTGCACAAGAGAGAATTGAAATGGGTTTTTTCACTTAATACATTGAGACCCAATGGACTCAATGTAGAATTTAATGTGGATAGAATTACTGTGTAGCGCCTTGCCTCCCTCTCCCTTTTTGTGTTTTCGTTTATGTTTTTCATCGGTCATTAAATTTGGTGACATGATTTTATTATATTACACTGTATAGATATATTTTCTTGTTACTAATATATTTTGTTTTGTATCACTGTAGATCCCAACAGAACTTCGGGACCATCCTCCTTTGTACTCATCCCTATTGATTTATATGCATTCGCCCAAAAAATGTATTCCTGTTGTTTTGTTTAGTCCCATCCTATTCATATAAAGATAGTTCTTAATACATATGTTTCATTTCTTGTCTCGTATGTGGATTGTCAGTAAATAATACTGGGCTGATTACCCAGATTCATACTTCTTAATTATAGACATCTTTTTTGCGGATTTGAAATTGCATCGATAAAATAGGTCCGATACATGTTTGTGATCTCTTTGGATTCCCCATATACATTAAGTTGTGGTTGGAGTGATCCTGGAGTTCCTGGGGACTACTTCCCTTTTGACCACGGAAGTGTAGCCAGGGATCGGGTATACCCGCGTGTGGATCTTTGGTGTATCTTATCCATTGATATATGTGTACTATTAGAAACATTGCTGCATTATTACTGACTACCCCGACGAGCGTATTTGAGATCAAGTTTTGATCTTCTATCTGGTTTGGACTGTACATGATAACAGTAGCGATTGTGTCATTATATCTACCTTTCTAATCACATGGAGCCGTGTGATTGGTGGTTGCCTGGCAACGATGGACGCTTTGCGAGAGAGGTGCCTTCAGTGATAGTGCGTGTTCGCCGTTGTGCTCCTGAAGTGTCCTGTTGCTAGGTGCCGGTAAACTTCCGGTCTTTTTAACCGGAAGTTGGTAATATATATACACCCACCCACATACTCTGCAAGACCACGTTTTGTATATTGATTATCGTCATATGGATAACCTGTACGTGTTTGGATTACGAAGGTCCTGAAGCTCTGATTGGTGAGGAGAACCAACGTGATCTGTTTCAACACAACTGTTGCTTATATGTTTATGTCGTAATTTTATATTTACATGTTTTTTCATGCGATATTGCTGTATTTTATGTATGTATTTACACTTGTGTTTTTTATGTATCAATGTTTTGATCATATTTGATACCATTCATACACATTATGTTTGTTTTTCTTGCACTTTGCACGTTATGTGTATTTTAATTAGATTAATTATGCAAATGTCTCTTCACTCTTTATATACCGTGATCACTCAGTATGTTACCATGCTTGATAAATGTCCTATTGTAGGACAGAAACGTCGCTGTTTGTTGGCTGTAATAAACCACTTTATTTTCACTATTTTGAGTGCTGCAAGATTTCCATTTTTGTATATATATATATATATATATATATATATATATATATATATACTGTATATAAAACAAACTGTCAAACGATCAAACGATGACCCGAATTTGCACTTGGCAGATATTACCATTTTGTTACCATGGACTATCTGGATGACTGCTCATTATTGGGCACCAATAAATTCTTTTTTTACATGCAATATTTGCTAAGTAGCCAACTTGACTATGTTCAGGTTGTTGCTTAGTAACAAAGAATGTAGCTTGAAGGGGCCACCGAGGCCACCGGACCCCGCAGCATAGCCCCTCTGCCATGTGCATGAGGCCTTACGGGGGTTTAAGCGCATTAATAATTTTAATACCACACTATGCTCCAAGTCTGATGTTTGTGTACTTCTTTACTCTAAGGGAGATGTCCAATCATGAAAACCCATGTTCATATGGTCTCTTAGGAAGAAGGACATCTTAGAAGGGGATCTGCTGCTCAGGAACTCCATTTATGAGCCAGAACAAGCAGCGACTCTCTCTCTCTCTCTCTCTGGCAGACTTGGGCCATCAATGTATGAAATGGACACTATGTAATACTATATTTCACCTGCAGGGGAAATGTCTGGCTGGCCGCAGCTTCCCCTGGCAAAATCAGCAGTTTGCTAGGAAGTTTCCAGTAGCTCTATAGTAAGACAACCCCTTTAAGGTTGAGGCTACAAAGTAACACGTCATCACCCCCAAAATGTGGTACAATCATGATGGTCATCAGGTCGCTTGCAATTTTTTTCCCCAAAGGGAATATTGATGTTACGGCGACATCGCAATTTCAAAGTGATTTTACTGCAACATTTGGACGATGCGACATTATACAACCCTAGCTAAATGGGGAGAAAAGCGCACCATAGATGCCTTATTTGATAAATTCACATATCATTTTAACACATTCAGTTAAAGTTCAAGTTTAAAGCTACATGTCAAACACATTTTTTGTATGTGATAGTACTGTAGATCTCATCTCTACCCTATCATTATACCCATGTGTGTAGCTGACGTTTTCCACACCAGCCATAAGGCCCCAATGCACCCAATCAATATCAGGGAGACTAGTAAGTACAGGCACCCTAAATGACACTCTGATACGCATGTATTAGTCAGAATAGTAATGTCAAATGCAAATGTGACCATGACCTTGCAATAAAACATAATCTTCTTATAAATCAATTTTAAAATGAGAGGCCGTGAAAGTTCATTTGGAATAAATTAAAAAGTAAATTACCTTTTCTCAAGACTGTAGTTTGTCTTATGGCACCAGAACACAATACTAACACTTTGTCCTGTACTAAGCAAACACGAATAACAAAACCACCTGTAGCTTGCAGGGCACTGTATAAATTTACTTAATTTTACCACGCAAGGTCATTCTAACCTACCGAGACTAAGAAAGCCAAAAACACCAATGCTTAATCATTAGGCTGTGTCTACATGTTGTTGTGGGCAGAAAAACTATAGTCCTGACAAAAGCAAGTAAAAAGAAAAAAGTCTCAGGAGTCATGTAACTTAGGTCAGACTGACCCTGCTTTCAATAGAAATTGAGATTACTAAGGGCCTTCTACACAAAAGATTTATGGCTGTGCCTATACTTACATTGAAATATGTGGCTTTTTACGTAAGACACTACAATTTTCTATGGTAAATGATTTAGTTGTTTTATAGTTTTCTGATATTTTGAAAAGCCATCTACCTAATGGAAGTTTTTGTACTTGGGGTGTAAAGGAGTGGGGTGGGTGTGTATAGAATACATGGATGCAATATTACGTTCTCTCAATTTGCTACAATGTATCTAAATTGTATTTATTGTCTCCATGGAAACACAGCACCTGTATGCAGGTGGGATTAATGGCAGGTTCTACAAGCTGCATTTTTTAAATTTTTCTGAAACGCTAAGTAAATGGTGAAGTCAGAGATTAATTGATCTCCAGCAAATG